>NC_139657.1:11057402-11192402 GCF_951799395.1 Argentina silus
CCTCTAAACAAACACGGGCCAATAAAGAGATCTGCCAGACGTCCCTCTTCTCCGCACCCAATTGAGCTTGGGTGCAACCCAGCGGAATTGAAATATATGGCTGAGGCAACACCTCAGGGACAGCAAAGGACAGCAGCACCGCCTACGGCTTCATCATAAAACAAACAATCTTTCAACCGAATATAATAAGCCTTTTTAAGCCATCAATCAGCATTCTGTTCCAGAAACCTTGACTATGCCTGTTCCTTCCTTGCCTTGTTCCTGAATGCTATAGGGGAAGTGTGCATTCATGTGGCAGCCGGCTCCTATACTGTAAGAGTGAGCTAAAAATAAGGAAGGGGATTAATAATGCAAGGCTGGAGGATAGGTTGACAAGGTTCATGTTAGCTTGAGCAGAGAGACGAATCCCACTCACCTATTCTGCTGCATATGGTGACAAGCAGCTCTCCCACGGTTTTAGAGTCGTCCACCATAATGGTTTTCACTGCTCCATCCAGCATTTTGATCTTCTGGGGACGCTGTTTCTTCTTGTATTCTAAGACATCCTGAGAAAAAACACAAGAGATGGGGCAAGAGGTGAAAAAGATACAGGAGCAGATAGATTGACTTTGACATCCACTGGGAGGAAAACGCCGACTGTACAAATCTGTTTCTGAGAACAATATCTCGGGCAAATATTACACGGACTTCTTAACAGTGAGGTGAAGTGAGGCACGGCCCAGATAGATCACTAGAGGTCTGATTGTGCTCCGCCCTGTGTGAATTGGCCTTTATTTACCCCGTTCCGAAGCATGTAGTAATCAAGAGTCCTCCCAGATTCCAGCCAGATTCCTTTTCTGGGATCATCATCAGAGAGAAAGAGGCCGTAATCTGAGGCTGAAACAGAGTGATATACAACGAACGTACTGTACAGTAAATGACAGTTTAAATGGCATGAGGTAAGTGTACAGTACATGCATGTGGCTAGATGTCCATGTGGAGATATTGTAAATGAGAAAAAATATCCTTGAAAAAAAATAAACTATAGAATCTTGTTTAATCAAGGTTGTACTGTTTATGATGCAAAGGATGTCCCCTCTAATCTCATTTATATTCAGATTAAAGATCCATTTCAGTGTGCCAAGAGGAGTAATCGTTGTTGAGTACAGCAGCTCCGGCCATGTTTTAAAGCCTCCCCTCACCTTGGCCAGTCTGGGCCTCTGGGACCCTCTCTCTAATGATCCTGCAGGCATCGTACACAGGCGTGGAGGGCTCAAACTGCATGGTCTTCACCACATTGCACTGGCGAACACAGATCTTCAGTGACAGGGCCACCATCTTGACTGGCGGTGTATTGGTGTCACCAACCTACACACCTGTAAACAAACAAACAAACAAACAAACAAACAAACAAACAAGTCGGTTCAGACACAGCACCTCTAGATGAGATGAGATGAGACATTTGAATAACATATGAGTGACTTTGCACCATTCATGTAGTTTTATAACGGAAATAAAGACATGATCTTGGACAGATCTGACTAAGGTCAAAGATAAAGATTTCCCCCTAAAAAGCCTCGACTCACATTGAACCATGAAAACAATGCTTGGAAAAAAGAGGTGTAGGAATAGCCTTTGGTGGGATGCAGTCTGAAGTCTGAGCAGCACGCACACCCTGCCTAGTACGGTTTGTCCTCAGGTGGATTTTCATACAAGAAACAGAAAGCTCCTTTGTAGGGGCCTGCTGCATCAGTTACCCTCCATCCCTCCCCGCCGTGCTGGCTTTAAAAGGTGGAGAAGAAAGGGAAAGCTCTTGCTGGCAGTGTGTTTAGCATAAGCTGAGGCAAGGTGAGCTGGGTAACCTTTCTGGAGAAAGCAAATGTCTCTCCAATCAGCTACAATAATAGGATAGAGGGCGCTACACAGAAAATGACATTCTACAGCGACACATTATCTGCTCTTTTCCGCTTGTGCTCATCCCCTACAAGCAGACACACGAGTCAAATCAGTGGGTGATGTGTCACCTACAGTTAAAGTAATCTCCTCCATGTACGCTGTAGTTCCTAGGCCTATTACAGAATACAAGGGAGTACAGTTAGCGCTAATTCTATTATTTTCCAATGAAAATGCTTGGTAATGCTTTTTTTGCCTCCCTTTCCAATAAGAACGGAACTGGATGGACGTCTTCTCCTCAAGGGTTTTATCTTTCCTTAGATCACACGAATAAGGAAGTCTTAGGTCCAATCATTGTTCTCACTACCTGGAATAGTATTATGCAATATTATGCCAAATGTGACATAATCTCCTCTCGGAAGAAGGGATGCATACATGACAGTTGAGAAAGCACAGATCATTTTCCCAGATGATCAGGTGAAGATCAGTGTGGATTGGAACATTGCCCTGTGATTCCATTATTCCATTAGATATGCTACAGCCTAGTACTGTACAGTAATGTAGCTACATGTAACATTGAGTTATGCATCCATATGATGCATCACATTCCAGTTTGTCATAACAAATACCTTCTTCAATACAAATGTCACCTACAGTATAAGCTATGTGACTCAAATGCATCAAACTGACAACATTTAGAGAATATAGCCATGATGGGAGACAAAATGTTACCTCATCCTCTGGAGGTGTACTTCTAGAGTACCCGAACCCATCAGCGAGCCACTGTCAGAGTAAAGGGAGAGGAAAAATGCTCTCTAATGAGGTAGTTGTGAATGAGCTTCTAGTCTTTCTTGGTTGTGCTGCTCCCCAGGGTCTACTGCCCCCCTCAGAGAGCCTCTCCTCTCCTGATTTTCCCTGCACAGAGGCAGACACAAAGAGGTAATGGCTCTGCATGGGACCTCGGGAGGCTGGCACAGGAGTCCTACAGTGCCTTTGTGGTCCAGATGTACGGCTACTCTCTCACACACACACACACACACACACACACACACACACACACACACACACACACACACACACACACACACACACACACACACACACACACACACACACACATACACACACACACACACACACACACACACACACACACACACAGAGGATGGGAGCCTGCTGGGGCCAGAAGGGTGTAGCTTGGCCTTGGTGTGTTCAGAAATCAAGTGTACCATCTATTTTCACCGGGACCTCTACAATATTCTACTTTCCATTCGTAACTTTGATGCATCAAATACAGGAAATAGATTTGATACATTCCTGTGGTAAAGAATACCTTGCCAGAGAAAATCACTGAAAACCGAGTGTCTCAAGTGAATTGCTGTAGTCTCAGAAAAAAGGCAGCACAGGAGAAGCCACATGATGAAACCCAGGAGGATAATCACAATTCTTGAGCTAGCAGCAGCGTGAGAACCAATTTTTCACTGGGCTCCTTTGGCAAATACTCACATGCAGCAAGTTCCTCATTAGCTCTGCTGTCAAGCTGGGGAGGATCCATCACTTCTGAGGAGGGGAGACATGAAAGTACTGAAGCTACCTGCAACTGTTCTCAGAAGTAATAGCAGTGTTGATATGAGTAGGTATTACACACCTACACCTGCTCTCTATTGAAATAGTATCTCCAGCCCTCCTCCCCTTCTTATACCGTCAACAGGTCTTCCACCATGAATCAGGCTTCTGGTATTAGGTTAAATCAAGACATTAAAGATCTGAAAATGAACAGAGAGTTCCAGAGAGCAGCTTGGAGGGCAGTATAAACATGGACAATTCAATTGTGAAGTGAAGGCTGGAGCCATCTTGCGGGGAATCATCTCGACTGATTTGCTGTAATAACAACAGCAGAGAGAGCAGAGCCCCTGAGGCGAGGAGAGGAGAGCCACTTGCCACTGCTAATCAGCCTGGATAGCTCATTACTGGATACATGGGGCACACAGACTATTCTGTCATAGACACTTCATTGGAGACCGTTGACAGGAGGTGATCACTGTGTTTGCAGGATTTAGGAGTAGGACACATTGCCCATTGGTACAGTAATATCTTCTAACAGCATGTATTAACGTGCATTTGAAGTGTTTGTTTACTGCCTGGTATTTTCGTGACACCATCTTGGTTGTGGGTTTAACACCAAGCTGTCACTGCCATAGCGGAGTACTTGAATGTCACGGTCTTTGTACAGTTCTAATAATACCGGAGTAAGTAAACCGCTTGCTGCATTTTGTCATGGCCCATCAATTTGAGAGTCAGCGCATGCACATGCACATGCACGACACAGGCTGAGATCAGTCGTTCTCGAGAAGGAGGAGTCGCTGAGGTACATGGGAAGAGAGCTGTGGCCTTAACTGCCAGCTGTGTTTAATAAACAATAAACAACATCTTCCAGCTGCTTTGAAGGACTGTTAGTGAGTGTGTGAGTGTGTGAGTGTGTGAGTGTGTAGTCACAATGACAAGTCCATGGCCGGCAACACACAGTACACTGATCTCTTATTCTAACATAGACAAATGAAGCTGTGACCGACAGCTAAAAAAATACACACATCAAACATACGGTACACACATCACACACGTACACACTGAAGGCCTGTAGATGAAGTCATTGCATACTGTACCTCAAGCATCACTCTCTTCACACATAAACAAAATCAACAAGAAATGGAGTGATAAAATACATAGCCAAAACACAGTCTGTGCATACCACACAGGTGCAGGAATAATTAATCCCAGAAGTATCAGAACAAAAATAACCTCTGCTGCAGGGGAGGCTGGTGGAGGTAGAAATATGGAGGACAGGCTCATCGTAATGCATGGAATGGAATGAGGAATGGTGTCAAACACGTGTGATTCTATCCCTCATTCCATTCCGTGAGGAATGGTACAGTATCACACACACGTTTGCGATCCTCATGCATTGCAATGAGCCTGTCCTCCGGTTCCACCTCCACCAGCTGCTCTGCTGACCTACAGTATGAGCATACAAGCCATAAAACATCTACTATTCAGAGAAATTTCTTTCCCGTGGAAACCGCTCATTCATTCAGTCTTCAACACCAAAATCAAGCCCCTCCCCCCACACTACAAAGTGAAATGTGTAGTTGTGGCTTTATATCAAAGTCACAGAGGAGACACGCTGGCCATCATAACTGCACACACGGACATTTGCACATTTCATCTTAAACACGCCATCTCTCGACGAAACCCTCCCACAACCATCCTCACCCGAGAGAGAAAATACCAGAACGAGCTTTAAATGCTTCTTTAAAATCTTCAGCTTTCGTAACCCGGTCAGGCGGCCCCCCCTCAGCCAGCAGCAATTGCTGTAATAGTACACATAGAGCCACGTCAAGATCAAACGTGGATTCGATGAGAATAGTAGTTAAGCATAGCCGCTCTATTTCTACTGTATCCATTGTAGGAGATGAGCACGCTTTGATTTTAACACGCTCTAATGAGATTTGAAACAATCTGAGGAGTCGTCTGTGAGCATGCAAATACCTTGGCTGTGTACACCAATCTCACATATTCATTTGAATCGTAATTTGTGCAAAAATAGTAACACTCATTTATATTTCAAACTAGACACTTTTACGTACTGTCATCGTTACAGTGTTGATAATTCAACCCGCCAATGGCGTCAGTGTGGTGGGGTGAAAATAAATCCATCATCAGCGTTTCTGTGGAAGGGTGAGAATGAGGATGAAAGACTCATGCAATGAGAATATGCTGATGAGCTCTATCTCTCCTTGTCTCCTTTTCTTTCATCTCCACCCTCCACTCACGCTCTGAGTTCAACCACCCCTTTTTTTTTATCCCAATTTGATTAAAAGGAGGGTCAATGTGCTGCTGCAGGGCAGGTCTCCTGAGGTCACCTCCAGGCATGCAGCGATGGGGGTGGGGAACACACACACACACACAGAAATTGAATTGTATTCAATTGTTATTACTGCTGTTGTTGAGCATGGAGCAAGATCCCAAAACATGTCACTTTGTCTATTACAACTGTATGCAATATAAGTGACAAAGAGATTTGATTTGACTTGAAAGACAAAAACCATAATCTTACTCATATGGAGCTGCAGCCAGTGCCACTACGACATTCAATCAGGACTTATTTTCAATCAACAACATATCTGCATTAATTAATGCAAATAGCATTAATGGACATAAATACGATGCAAACTACTAACAAACATTAGTAGTTTACTATGGTAGATAGTCAAGGTCATGTGTGTTAATTTCACTGGATTTTAAGGCCGCCAGTCTCATGTGCTACTTCTGAATTTTATGATCTATGATTTTATGAGTTATCAATCTGAGTGTATCACGTCTTAATTGGAAATCAGTAAATCAGAGGTTTTAAGAACAGCTTGCAAGCAGAGAAACATTAATCAGCCTCCATAAATACATCCTTGGTTAAGAGGCCTACTTGATTTATCCCAAGAACATGATGCAAATTATTACCCATCTATTTAACAACCTTGGGTTCTGAATACCAAACGGGTCCAGAGATACATCACTATGTCAGGTGCATCCTCACCCACATATCATACAATCATAACATCAGTCAGATTATCAGTAACAGTGCAACAAGTGAGATGGCTTGCCCATAAAATACACATACTTCTTGGCATTACCTCTGCCCATAGAGAATAAACCTGAAATGGCACTCAATAAAGATACTGTTGACGTAAAACTGAATCTTATCACAACTACACAATACCTTTCTTTTCTAATCAAGGTGCCCTTGTTTAACCCATTTCCTTTCCCAGAACACTTCCTTAGCCTATTTATCCCTCATTCTCATTTCCTGCCTTTTGTAATTGAATGAACCGCTCCTCCAATACAACGGCACTATTAGATTGGCCCAGGAACTGTGTTTGGCTGCTCAACAGGAACTGTACACAGAAGCTCAAAATATTCAGGTCACCAGGAAAGACACTAATATAACTGCCATGTTACATTAGAACTGGAATATACTGTACCACATTGAGTAAAACAGCTCTAGTGACATAGGTTCTAATTCTTGAGGCCAACTGCCACCTGCAAAAAATCACAATTTGGTCCCTGCTTACAGAGAGTACTGTGTGTCGACACAACAATGATGAGTAGAGGCTGCTTCAGTGCCTCCACCGACCCTGCTCTCCGAAGATATAGGCTTTCCTGTAATGTGATTTGAAGGTACAGATGCTGACAGAAATTATGAATCCTGCCCTTGTCGCGGAGAGGGAAAAAGCAGCTCCTCTTACTCTAAAAATACCCAGCAAAGTAGAGCGTCCTCCAACACTGATTCACAAGGATCCGCTGAGATGGATGCAATAAATAGACTCCTTTAAGGCAAATTTACTCAACCATTTAGGAGGACTAATATGATGAGTTTCATCTGCATCCATTTTCATTGATACTCAAATCTAGCCAAATCATCTTAATTAATAATTCCGATTCTTAACAGATGACATAGCTGAAGGATTTGAAAGTACAGGGTAAAGCGAAGAGTAAATCGTTCATGATCATTACATCATCGGCTCAGGCACTCCACTTACTGTACACCGCTTTCAAAGGAGCACGGCTTATTAGTTTATGTTTGCCCAACTAATTACAAAGCATTTAAGTGATAGAGATATAGTGTAATGTTTAAATAGTCCAGGAGGGATTACATTACACTCTCAAAGCATACACTACAATGTACTACAATATAAATCCTCTCTTGTCTCATTGGGAGACATGAGGAATCAGCCTGTGAATAGTCTGAGGCTGCCAGCAGCCACTAGGGGAGGGGAGGTTAGACCGGGGCTCCACCCCAACAGCTGCACTCAGTCAGTAATGGTACATGTACACCCACGGAGGTTCATCATGGCCTCTGAGTCTATCTGGATTCTCTGGCTCTGCTTCTCAATCCTCACTGGGAGTGGTCAGATAGAGAGGGTTAGAGAGAAGGGCAAATGTGTTTGGACCCCCTTACCTGGTCTATCCCAAAGCAGGCAGTGTTAAGAGGACTCGCTTACTATTTCTGTCACTATTGTTTATAACATCTTGGATGAAGGATGATTCAAAGATTCTCTTTCGTAAATGTCTCTCTGACATCCGGTAGATCTGGTTCTGGTCTCAGATAAGTGTGGAAGTTGCTGTAATGTTTCTGGCACAGCGAGCATGTTTAGAGTCACTTCAGCCCTTGTCTTTCAGCTCAGCCCGCAGTGCAGCATGAGGCCATACTGTCTCCATCACACACACACACACACACACACACACACACACACACACACACACACAGACAGACAGACAGACAGACAGACAGACAGACAGACAGACACACAGACACCCACACCCACACCCACACCCACACACACACACACACACACACACACACACACACACACACACACACACGCCATTACTTTTCACAGATTACAACCCATCCAAAAGGTGACACAGCAGCAATATTAGGCAGTACCAGGTAAATGATTAATAATATTAATGAGCTGGATGACCAGAACATTTGGCTATGTGGCTGACAGCTGGCAGTATGAATCAGTATCAAAACACAAGACCATCTTCTCCATATGATCCTCTGAGAATGTCAGTCTGTCAGGGACAGCTCTGCTGTCTGGAAACACCACTAGGCACATCTTGGAGGCAATCCAAGATGGCTGAGCCCACTCATGTACTAGGGCAACTATGATCATCCTGTAACAACCAGGCCATGTATTCCCCCTCCTCCCTGCAACATATCTTGAAGAAAATGAGAGCATTCTGAGGAATTAAATCAAATCAGGGACAAACACGGTTATGTTTTCCAGGCTATTTTCTGCCATCTCCTCCTCGAAAACAAAAGGAGACTCTATTAAGCCGATGCTGCTCTTCTCTGTCCCCCAGTCCTGTGCTGCACCTGACTGGCAGGGCGTGCTAACTCCCGAGGATGACACAGGTTGTAATTGGAATAATGCGCTGTTATCAGATGGACTGTAGAAGAGAGCCGGGGAGAAGAGCAGCATATCAAATACATCTGTAGATGTGATGGGACAGTAATTAACAAGAGATCACGCAATGGCGAAGTTATAGAAACAAACATGGCCTCTCTCTGTAAAAAAAAAGAAAAAGAAAAACAGCTCGAGAGAAAACATGCTTTTTTCCTCTGGGCAAATTCAAATGGGTGTATGAAATCAGCGTGCTGCTGACAGTTGGGATACTCCCTCTTCCAGTCTCTCACAGTCTCACGCACACGGTGTAACCAGAAATGACACAACGCAAACCAGGGGAGGGTGGCAAAGTAATCGTTTTTTGGCTTAGAGGGGGGATGAGGAATCCACCATGCTGGAGGAATCAGTCTCTCCTAAGAAGTAAGGATGGCTCATATCATGTACTACAGTATACTATAGTCAATGGAGGCTGGTGGAGGTAGAAATCGGAGGACGGGCTCATTGTAATGCGTGGAATGGAATAAGGGATAGTATTTTGATACCAACCTCTACTGATGGAGCCCAACAGAGCCTCAGGGTAGTACTACATTAAAATAATTCAGTATAAGACGTGAGGGATTGACAGATGACATAGAGAATATTCAATGAATCCTACACTACTCCCTATGCTACCATATCTATCGTAAGTGAACAGCTGTAGATGTTCAAAGATTTGGGAAAGATATGGGTCTTGAGACTGAAGTGCACTACATAAACCATTTATGCTCCTACAGCCAGCAGATCATGCTGGAGGTTGGTGATCGTGTTTTGCTCTGGGCGAGATTTCTATTTTCTAATTCCTCCTCCCTCTGGAGCAGCAGGCTTGGAGCATCAGTATTTAGCAGCAGGCTTGGAGCATCAGTATTTAGCAGCATGCTTGGAGCATTGCCTCCCGGTGCTATAAATCCTGCCCAGAGTGTCATATCCGGTAAATCAGGCGACCGCAATCTCAGGTCCAGGCAGCAGCCTCTCCAGCGTTGAGCCTCTCTCCTACTCCAGATGTCGGAGGAGGCAACTCCGTGTAATACTCCCTGAGTACCTGCTGTACACTACCACTGGCATACGTGATGACAATATCACCAGGAGCGGTGGAACGGATCTTAGCCTGCACACAGTGGGTTAGGGTTAGTTGCGCCTTACACTGTGATGGACTAGGAGAGGCTCAACGGATGTAACGAGGAAGTAACAGGAAGATCCGCCACACTACATGTCCATGTTTTTGACAAATTGTAAGCATAGTAGATGTAGGTGGCACCTTTGGATGGATCTGAGGTAGAGGTGCAACACTGGTCTAAGCACTGCCCATGCTAATGTTTTTATTAAGAGTAATATGTTGTGATGCTCAGATGGCAGTTCAGTTCAGGGAGAGGGCATGTTGTTGGCCCATTGTTTCCACATCACTGACTTTGCCCCCTGTTGCCATGACAGCTGCATTACCCACCTTTTCCTGGACATATAAGGCTGGACAGCAGGAGCAGGAATGGGCACTTTATTTGCCCCAGGTTCATAAGCTGCCACTTTACACAAGATCCTCTCCAGGAATATTTTCGTCGCTGTGCTTTTAAGGTTTCAACGAAGGTCAGCTTTTAAATGTCAGACGAACAAGGTCAAGAAGAGCTCTATCAATTGAAAGAGCTCTTTTGAATGTGCACTTTACGGTGTGTGATGGTGTGTACGACTTCCATAACTATATCAGCCCTCCTCCCGTAACACAATGAGGTTAAACGCTAGCAAGGGCAGGAACGGAGATTGAGAGGGATGACTTTGATTCATTCTGACTGAGTGTGTCTGAGAAATGAAAACACCTCTCCGTAAAACTGTCGTCTTCGTTTTACGGCTCCAGTGACGGTGCTCAGTGGAGGAGTACATTAAATGGAGAAGCTTATACAAAGCATTAAACTGAGGCCTTCTGTGATTTCTCTACATTTGCACTAAAGCGAAAAAGTTACAATACGAACTGGTTTCACAGGAGCACAGTAGTATTGTTCAGGGGGGTATGACCTTGTCCTTTTTTATCTAGCCACAGTCCGGTGCTGCTCGTACATTGATCCCAGACCTTGCCACAGATAATTACTGTTGTTGACCAATTACCAGCTCAACTGACTTGGCCTGAAAACAAAGTCAAACTTTCCTACACAGCGGAGGAGAGGTAACCAAACAAAACTAAACAAGACAGCTGGCCCGGCTACAGATAAAGCATCCAACCAAGACTCCTTTCCACACACTCAATTAGGCAGGCAGCTTTTTACTGTACGTTCCGTCTCCAAATAATTAATGATTGGTCAACATCCAGAGTGAACAATAAAGGTTGAGGGGCAAACTGTGGGAGGCCAAGGCAAACGAAAGAACGCTGGCTCCGTTATTTAATGAACACTGAGCACATTCCAAACACGCAATATTCTTTGTGCAACTTCTATCAGCTTTGTTTTGCTCTCAGCACGGGCTAAAAGCAACGGAGAATCAAATGTTTAAATTGGCTGGAAGAGGCGTAAACAACAGCTTCTACTCCAAGAAATATTATTCACTCCGCAAAGTTCTCCTAAAGGGTGCAGGGTGCTGGAGGCCCGCTGACAAATTGGGAGCCGTTTCTGAAGATTGCTACACACTTGGCTGGTTTACGCTCAATGATAGAGGACTCTTTCCACTCTTGTGAAGTATGAAAACACATGTTTTTTTTCCAGTCCCACCCTTTCAGCTCAGTCATTACATCCTTAAAAGGAGTGATTTGAGCTGACTTGAAAGTTGATTTCAATTTATATTCATTGAAACTGAGCATAAGCCATTCATATCAACCAACAGTGATAAAAACACATTGCCTTGGCCAAGAATCTAAAAAAAGGTACCAGGACGAAGGTGTAGAAAGAGAGATGGAAAAGGAGGAAGGAACACACACGGTAGCCAGTCACCTAATTGAGGATTTCACCTCCCTTTGTCCTATCATCTATCTCAGATGGGGTCTGGCTGTGTCATGTGCTGACAGCAGAGAACCATTAGCTACCTCGCATCCAAGGTCCAAAGACCACCTACCAGATCACCTGCAAGACAGACAGCATTTCCACACATGCTTTCTGTCAATAACCACCTCCTGATGTACCAAAGTTAAGGTAAGTTAAGGTAATCTTCTTGATTGTGTGTTTACTCCTTGGTGTATATCCTTCACAGACGCGGGCATTGTTATGTATATTTATCTTCCTCCAAACTGCATTCATACCCTGCATCCAGACCCATGCCCAAGTGTTTCTGATTAACAGAAACAAACATCTCCTGCTTAGATCCCACCTCATAAACATCTGATCAACTCGACACACCCCTCTCCACCCATGGATGGACTCCCACAGTCCTTGTGCAACACATGCTCTTCAGGGTCAACTGAGGAGAGTGGTATTGTAGTGTACCATGGTGTAGATCCTTCTCTGACTAAGACATCCGTAGGATCCCTGGGCAGGTGTCATAGGGCGGGAGGGGAAAGGGCACAACAAGCTTCAGCTTGGGGGCTGAACTGACTGACCGGCAGACCCACGGAGAAGCTTCTGTATGAGAGCAGTGACAGGATTAGGACTGGAGCATGTGAAGGATGCTGCCATGCTTAGTTAAAGGCTCGCTATTTCATGCTCTACATTGGCGCGTTGCCATAGCAACCGCAGTTTTTTTGGGCAATTCCCAGGTCAGGTGCCTTTTGTCAGCTCCAGTCAAAAAGGAAGAAACCTTGGAGGCCCTTTTTACTGTGCAGTGACATTCACAGCACCAGGCCAACACTAAGGCTGACAAAAGGCTCTGAATTTCATTACAGACTCTTGAAAAGTACGTCACACACTCACAACACTTTAAGAGAAAGATTGTGACTGCAGCCTGGGGAGATCAGCTATGTCATGGTTTTTGAGCTTTTAATTCTTGTGCATTGATTTCTCAGGAGAAAAGAGACCAAAGCCTTACCTTACTGCTGAAGCATAAAATGGCCCAGGATTTCAGCAGATTTTTACAGCTGGAAAGAAACAAAGAGCCAGTAAGCAACAGGAAGGCAATATGCAAGACTGACAATATAAATGTGCTGAATCACAGATTCTGAGCAAAGCAGATTGTGCTCCCATACAACATGATTTTCCCCGTAACCACCAGACTGCTACTGTATAAAGCGGGGGGGGTGGGGATACTGGCACTTGTTTCTTAAAACAGCCTACATATCCAGTGATCAATGAAAGCAATAGGTATCGTCAACGTATTCCTGGAGGAGACACTTAAGAATACTTTCTTTTTCTCGGGCCAAACACAAAATAAATGAGCATGGTACACCCAGGCTGCCACATAGGGATGCACGATATGGAAAAGAACATTGTATTGCGAACATTTTGTTTGATATTGCAATACCGATATGGCGATATCATACACCATACAAACACTTGGATGAACACTTTCTTGACATGGTTGAAAACAAGTGTCAAAACAAAAAACAGCAACTCAGTATGGCAACCAAATGAAACAAATCTACGCATGCACAGATTAAATGTACGAGTTATTGGCCCATTGTTTCCACATCGCTTATTGTTTTATTAACTGTCAAAGAAAGGACAAATTTAAATATGGGTAATATCATTGCTCTATCTGTGTAAACAGACATAACTACAGAGTATAACGTTTGGTATTTACCAAACGTGTCACTCAACCGACGTGAGCGGGGACTGTACGAAAACAATGACGCATCATGGAGGAGAATGTCTGATTCTGAATATCTGAGGGGGCCTTACAATCAGCAGCTGTTGTGACAGCATGGATGCAGCCAAATAGCACAGTGTACTGTACGCTGCAAACACCGAGGCTGCTGGAGCTCATCATTAGGAGTGGGGCCTTGGTGTAGCAGGACTGGGGTGCCATGGCTCCGTGGCCCAGGCAGGCAGAGGCCAGAGCCTGTGTTAGGAGCCCTCCTCACTCCCCTCAACCACAGGAGCAGGCTGGAAGAAACATGCCGGAGGCCAAGTGCTCCCCAGTACCCCTCTCTTTAACCTGATTACGGTAATGAGCTTAGATTCCACTGAATGCGCAGCACCAAACACAGATGTAGACAAACAGGCTTCACTCCATTACTCGCTCGGTAACTCTCGGCGACTGAGCAAAGCTGGAGGCCTCGTTGTGCACGGGTGAGAATCAGGGGAGGCTGGTGGAGGTACGGTGTGAGGACGAGCTCATTGTAATGCGTGGGATGGAATGAATAACGGTATCAAACAAGTGATTCCTCATTACATTTCACGCATTACAATGAGCCAGTCCTCCGATTTCTACCTCCACCAGCCTCTCCTGGTGAGAATGCACTGGCAATGGATACTAAGGGCAATGTGTACGATAAAGGAAATGGATGGAAGCAGTTCCTTTGCAGAGTGATAAGAGTGAAATAGTAAATAGTAATAGTAAAAAAGTAATTCACTCATATTTTGTCAAAGCGTAGAAAATAGCAAAGAGGGTCATTATAAGCAATTCTCTCCCATGTGGGTTTTTAATAAGCCAACATGTCCTACATGGGAAATATCTCTCTCAGATTCCAGTTTGAGTGCCCCCAATTTGTACTGTAATACTGTACTGTGGACTGTACTACTGACTATTCTGTGATGTCTACAGTACACATTTTGCTTGGGTACAAAGAAATGCAACTCAAGCTCTATTCTCCTACCCAAGGTAAAATCTCTACTAATAAGTATGCATAGTGCACTCGCAAGATAAACAAACACACACTAAACTACAATGTCAACAACCCTTAGAGAACATGAACGAGGTAAAGGGGATACATTAGTTGAAATAAGATCCACTTTACAGAGGCGGTTATTTTGTACTCCAGAATCAGCGTGTCAATATGTTCAGCACAGCCTCCGCACAGTGAAGCACCTACAGTACGGACGAGAGAGAGGCTGTGTTAAATGATCCAATCCTCACGTCCAGACAAGACCCCGAGGCTTGCTACCCCTCTGTGCATATTCTGGACCCCAGTATCATCTCCAAGATAAATCAATACAACTATGATGATTTACAATATGTCAAGCTCCCGGGGAGACATAAAGAGTCGTCACAGAGGAAGAGAAGGCAGGAGATATATTCCATAAGGAGAGGGTTTGGAGCTGTAAAAGTATTGAATAACATAAGTATGGATTAATGCCCAGTCTTGACATGGGCTGGATGGAGATAGCCCAGGAGATGAGGAGTACTTCCTGATGGGTCTCTGTAGTTGCTGTCGGAGAGGAAGTACGGGCTTGGTCACTGCTCAAAGATGTGTTACAGAATGAGACCCGTTTGGAAAGACCAATCAATCTCCTATAATAGCCTTATGTTCAGCACTCCGGAAATCCACATCCCTCAAACGAGAACCCTTTTTGCTATTTCGGATAATACGCCACAGTTTCTCCTTTATTTGTCGATCTACTCTAAGTATTTCTCTTGAAAAAGCGCACCCGCTGAAAGCAACAGAACATTCCCCTTAAGCGTACATTACTGAGTGCGCCTATACAACACCACTGAATGGGTTCAAGGGTCACGGAGCACATGTAGTACTCATGACACGACAACCCCAAGGTTGCTGAAACTCAAGCACGTAACGATGAATGGGTTATTCTGTGTGTTGGGGCGGGTGACATTAGCTAAGGTCCCCTCAGTGACAGCTACGGTAAGTGATGCGATATCCTGAGGGCATGAAAAGGATCCCTCTGTTGTATGGGACAGCCGCTCTTACGAGGCAGGAGCTCAAGGACGATGAAGAAGGACTCTACCCCAAGGTCTCCCGGCTGTGGTGAAATGCAGGTTTGCAGAGCACCTGCATCTTTTGTTCAATCAAGTGTGAATTACTCGGTCTTACTTTCCTAATATCACAAACACCACACCTTCCCTTAGTTATTACACTTGCGTAACAACATCTAATTTATGATGAAGATAATAAGAAAGCCTGGAGAAGACATATGCTTGTTAATCCTTGTTAAACTAGTAACGTACATTACTAGTGTAGTCAATTGTCTATTGCTTACAGTACTAAAGTAGCAGAAAAGAGATTATCAGACGTTTTTCAGGAAACAGTAGTTGACACACTACCACAGTTACATTCATCATCGTTTGGCTTCATCTCAATCTACTACATAATGCATCATTTGAAGCATGACAACACAGGGAAGAGACTCATTTATGAAATAACTGCTGCTACAGTATATTCTAGCATCACATATTTAACATTTCTTTGCACCTCAGAGTCAGCTGTCTGTGATTCATGCGATCCAGCCAGCGGAGCTGTTACTGTATTGTATGAGAGATCTTATCACTTCTTCCAAATGATAACACTGGTCTGCCTGAGAGCTGATCTGAGTTGAATAAACATCCTTCTTTGGCTGGGGTTCAGAATTCCTCTGAGTTGCTACCTAAGTTTGCAGTGCCAGAGGAGCATACAGTCACTCTTGGGTACTATGTATTAATTATCTCTGTATAAACATGTCACCAAAAGATTGTTGGGTGTTATTAACACTGTAACCAAAACGTATTGTGTTTAATGACATCTGATGGCTTCCCTCTTTCGTAACATGATTATCTAGTGGGCATTCTTGGCCTGCATAATAGGGGTCAAAACTTGGGTGCACCCGCAGCTACAGTATACAACATTCACTGGACATGAAATAATTCAATTAACCAAATGTGATTATACGACACCACAAGCGTTCCATTGACAAATTGCCAGTGAATCTAGTCATAACTAGCTAACCTAATTGACCAGTCATCTGAGCAAATGTTGCAAAACAAGCCCTTTCACCAGATTTTAACCCCATGTACTAATGTGAAAACAAAATTGGCCTACTTTAATTGAAAACATTTCACTATAATCCATAGTAGTCAATACACCAGGACTAGTGATACTGGGTCGGCTATTTATGGACCTGCACCAGCCCCACAGTTTCATAGACATGGCCCAAGCCCGCTAGACTGAACTGGCAAATATATATATATATATAAGAAGTAGGACAGAGGGTCAGTAGCGCAAACAAGCAGAATAAAAATCTGAATGAACATATTTTATCATTTTATTTTTAGAGGAATAAATAGGCTAAGGCTATAAAGTAGGAAACAAAATACCAATCCATAATATAGTCGACATTTTATTATCCCATAGAATTTCACCCAAACCCGAACCACCCAATGTTTTTTTGACCCGAGCTCTCCCAGTCTCAGGACAACTCGCACATCACTAATTAGTGTTCATAGTCAATAAAACACTGCCAGAAGTCATGAAAGGGCATTGGATTGTACACCTCTTTCAATCATAAGTGTCTCAATATTTGGAGCTCAGCATTTTTGCTGTAGCTGCTTATTATGAACCACTAATTGCCTACATTAATTCTACCGCTGTTGCACAATTCATTAACGCTGACACAGACTTCTAATTAGTTAAGTGGGGGATCCAGTTTTTGGCTTAATGAATGCAACAATACTTATATTTTAGCATTTTGAGTAAGTGTTGTTCCATTTCGTTATCTGCACCGAACACCACCACCCATGGTAACAATTCATAATCAACCCATTATTAATAACAGTATACAGAACTGAAAAATGTTTAATTGAACAAGGCTATGAATTGGGTAGATCCCCTGGGATGAGCTGGCAACTGAGGGAGAGGGAGCTGTTACACATATTTCATACAGAGATCTTGTATGGACAATACATAGACCCTTTCTCAAACAGCACATATCACAAGACAGGAATGTATGGCATCTCTCAATGGGGTCATTCATATAGCTGACAGTCTAAAAAGAACAGCTTATACTATTTACATGGCTTTAGCATTACCTTGAGGGTAAACCCAGTAAGAACCAGTTCTTAGAACTGATTAATACATAGAACAGAGGTGTGTGTGTGTGTGTGTGTGTGTGTCTGTGTGTGTGCGTGCGTGCATGCATGTGTGCGTACATCACGCCCCTTTCAGAAAAAAAGCCATCGCATCCTCTATACTGAGGGGAAAGATAAGCTGCAGGGATTTTGAGAACTAGTATTCTATATTTGGCAGAGTAATACGGTTCTCTCTACATTACTACATGAGGTCAATAGACTGTAGTGGGGGATATAACAATAGCACACAAGAATGGTACGATACGATGAGAGGCAGTTTAGTTTTGTTCTTCAAGTTGTATCTATCGTGTTAACTACATACAGTATACAGTTGTTTTCCTTACAAGGTTGCAAGACATCCTCCCTATGCTGTTTTGTCATTAACACATATGATATTCACACCCATCAACGACATCAGGCAAAAGCTAGTCCATTAAAGGCACTTAATGAGAATGATGTATCTGTTTGGTCTGTGGTTGAGTTTATCACAGAGACAAGGAATTAAAGTTGTATGAGACAGCACCACTACAGAGAGACCACTGATGCAGAGAGTAGGTGTTCTGCCAAGCCTGGCCCTCTCCCCAAGCTAGCTACATCAGTAAGGGAGGCAGACAGACACACACACGCAGAGAATTGTTTCTAGCTCTGGCCTATGATAACTGGACTGGCCTCAGTGAGAGGCCCAGCGAGTTTAAAGATCCCTGACAGGGATTACGCTATCAGATGGCCTCCATTGTGAGAGGAGTGGACCAGAGAGGAGCCTGCCCTGCCAGGCAACACCTCAAACTGTGTCCTAACAAGGCAGATGCTACGCTCCAGAGATCAGTGTAAGGCAAGCCAGTCAGTATAAAGAACATTTCCTTTCCTCTTAGACTTTTACATCTACTTGTGAGGCAGAGCACACAGCCGTATCCCCCCCAGACATAGATTCTTTAATCTCTCCATTTAGATATGACATTCTCATGTAATCTTCTTCCAAGTACCACGAGAGCAACACAGAGAGGCAGGAAATGAGATCAATACCATTTCTCTTCCCTGTGACTGTGTGTTACTGTATTAGCATGGGCGCTACAGATGTAGCAGTCAATCTGATTTATGACAGGGCTGATACCAAACCACAGCAAACAAGGCGCTGCTCAATATCAGATGTTAGGGACTCATAAAAAAACACTGTGTTTCGCCACCGGTTTACCCACATTTGTCAAAGGACAAGAAGAAACATGCCCACTCAAGCTTTTCAGGTTGTTACCCTGCTGAAGCAACAACATAAATATCTATAATTGTATTCATTAAAAAATAATGTATTAGTAATTATAAGAATAGGTCACGGTGGGAACTCCAAATTGTTTTTTGTCTGAGTGCCGTTTCAAATTAGTGCAGAGTGGTTACTACACGTCTCTGCACCACAGAGGCTCCAGCAGGACACATGATCGACGGCAAAGCCCTAAAACAGCGACAAAACACACAGAAACCACCGTTCAAAACACACAGGGGTGAAATGTGCCTTTAAAAAGTAATCAGCGGGCTCTTTCTATCGCATTCCTCTTTCATTAGTGAACTCCAGAAGTTGTTGGGGCACATCTGGGCGGCAGCTGTCGCCGTCCGCCTTTAGAGGTCAGCGGGTTATAGGAGCCTTCTGGAGAGAGACGCCATCTAATCCAGGCCAGGGAGAATCTGTGGAAAATTAAACTGCAGGCCGCATAGCCTGCCCCTCTGCTCGCAGGAGAACCCTGCATACCCCCCCCCCCCACCACTGCCCCCTCCCTTTCCTGGAAAAACGAGATTCCAAATGATTAGTAGTGCCTTCCCATGGGGGAGAGAGGGCTAGAGAGGGGGGTGTAATTCAATTAGCCCCTCAGCTCTCCACCAAAGCCGAGCTGTGAAGACATATCCATCTCATTGTGTGAGTGAGTGTGTGTGTGTGTGTGTGTGTGTGTGTGTGTGTGTGTGTGTGTGTGTGTGTGTGTGTGTATGTGTGTGGGTGTGTGTGTGTGGTGTACACAGGACAATTGGCAGCAGTGTCACTGGCGTTGGTGGGGTTGCATTATAGTCAGTCCTACATACATACATAGGGCTCCCAGCTGGTAAACACGATCACTGTAACCCCTCAGATCACGATCACTGTACCCCCCCACCCCCCCGCCCCCCCCACCCCCCACCAACAAGTGCACTTTCTTCTGCCACCCCTGACAACCTAGAGCCTTAAACCTGATACAGTCTGAATGTCTTTGAATGTGGAGGGGATTGTACGTGTTATGGTATGGGCCGTCAGAGCACAGAGAGAGCTGCCTGCCATGGTTCCTTTGTTGTCACATTACCAGACAGCCCCAGCTACCTTATACGGTAAGCTGACAAGCGTCCTCCATGTGCCAGAGGAGCTGGCTCTCTCACACAGTAACACACAGCTAACCCCCTTCAGAAGAGAACCCCTCTCTGCTCGGCTTCTTTGTCCCTCCTCTCTGTAGGGAATTCATTCGGCTCTGCAGTGCCTCTCGACATGACGTTCCTATCATTTATTACAGTCTTTTCTCGGGCCCGGAGAAATCAAATCAAACTGTAAATACAGTGCATGTTTTCCCAGTATGAGCTCGTCACATGGGCCAGTGGATCACAAATGAACGCCAGAGATCCTGACATTAAATAACATCAATAATCCCACATGTGGCGCGGCTGGTACTGTGCATTAGATTCCGGATTGTGAAAAATGGAGCATAGATTCTGGATGTGAAACGGGGAGATGCAGAATTAACGGCATATGAGCCATTGTGTCCTCTGCATGAAAAGGAGAAGCCTACTGCAAGTGTTCATTAGTGGTGGTATATGACCTTTGACTCCAGGCTTGCACACAAGCCTGGTGGTGTTACGTGACACCTCCTCTCTCTGAGTGGCCTTGGCTGGAAAGGAGCCATCTCTTGGGTATAGCAGGGATTGCCTGTCCACTGCGGGTGGCCCACCACACCACCCACCACTGGCTAAAGGTCCATCTCGCGGCTGTGGAAACTGAAGCCCTGTGTCGGACAGAGTGCAGCTGCTAGGCAGTACACGGAGCAGATGGTAAAGGTGGTAAGATGTTAACACAGTATCGTTTTAAACTGACTGTACACACAGCGTTTCCATTTAGGTACTCAGCTCCGGGAAGACAAAAACTGCTTCTGCGTTGCATTTTTTTTTTCTTCTATTAATAGATCGCAAGTAACCTTTTTGACCGTACCTCGCATTGTCAGTCGACTGCTGTGCTTAAGATATTCTCCTTTTGAGATTTGAAATATCAAATTGGAGAATAGCCTGCGGGGGGCGGGGGGGAGGGGGGTGGGGGCTTACAGTGGTGTGTTTTCGTTGCTCACTGTGCAGGAGGAAGCATTTGTACATTTCCTTGATAAGAGAGTAAAACTCCTCTCTGTACTGTACTATAAGAACCCAGGCAAGTGACCAGTGACAGCTACTGTGCAGACAGCATGGCATTGTCACTCTGACTGTGTGTGTGTGTGTGTGTGTGTGTGTGTGTGTGTGTGTGTGACAGGATGCTGTCCAGTGATGCTGTTTATAGCACACTGCATGTCCAGTACTCTGACAGGAGAGATGTGGGGGGGCCACGGTTGCTGAATGGACCTTACACTTGCATTTCCCTCCCGCCTGTATTAGACCTAATTCAAATACTGCATTTCAGTTGCACATTACAAGGGATTAGGGGGTGGAGAGAGAGAGAGAGAGAGAGAGAGAGAGAGAGAGAGAGAGAGAGAGAGAGAGAGAGAGAGAGAGAGAGAGAGGAGATAGATAGATAGAGAGAGAGAGAGAGAGAGGAGATAGATAGATAGATAGAGAGAGAGAGAGAGAGAGAGAGAGAGGAGAGAGAGAAAGAGAGAGAGGAGATAGATAGATAGAGAGAGAGAGAGAGAGAGAGAGAGAGGAGAGAGATAGAGAGAGAGAGAGAGAGAGAGAGAGAGAGAGAGAGAGAGATAGAAGGGGGAGTTACATTTATGTAACTAATGATTAATTCACAAGCATGATTGAATGCATGCTGTGATGAAAAAGACTAATGAAAATGTCTTCCATCAAAATTCATGCAAAATGAAATAGCACAATCCATCATACACCAAGTCCACCCCAAATACCCCACAATCAGCACCGTACCGTACACTGCATGACTGCATAGGCTAATGTCCATCCATTACAGAATTGAATGAATGGGACTGAACTATAACATTAACTGGTCAACTTCATCTTGTTTAATTTCATCATCTGCTATGATTTGGGACTACATCTTTCATACAAAAATGCACTTTTAAGTAGATTCTGAAATATACAAAAAGAGGCCTTCTAAACGGTTACACACGGAGAGCTGTAGCCTTCGGTCTCTAGTGAATTCTGTTCATACAGCACATGTGGAAAGAGCTCAAAGCCACGCCGCGGCTGCAGCCCATAAATATTGCATACACTTAAGAGCAGTCCTTCTCTCACTGAGGATAAAAAGGGGTAAAAATGTGAGCTTGGACATGATTGCAGTGGAAATTGAGGATGAGTAAATGCAACTGGAGCATGGCCATGATGCTGTGAAGGGAGGTTAGGGCACACTATAGAGGTCATTTCCCCGAAAATGTCTGGTTTCACACACAGGAAAAAAACACAGCCCATTCTTGAGTTCAATATCTGTGCTTAACAAGCCATGCATGTAGAAACGCTACATTTCATTACAATGATGGTTCAGACTTGAGGATATTTTGTTTTGATGATCATACAGTATGACTACAGGGCATTATAATGAACATCTTTAACGGTTTACAGCTTAAAATAGAAAAGACATTCTATAAATAATAATATCCAGTTTGAATCAGGGTTGTATTGTACTTAAACAAGCAAGTCAAATCAATGTCACTATGAGAACAGTTACCGGGTTGAGACAGAGGACACAACAGGAGAACAATATAGACAATAGAAAATCGAATGTACTGTAAAATGTACGGTAATATGATAGGCAGAAGCCATTCTAAAGCAACTTGATCCCCCTTTTTTCCGAGGTCAGGAGACGGCCATCCTTTGCTCCTGTGGATGCACCGACAGTATTGCTCTTAAAAGTAATACACAAAATCCCACCAAAGATGCTCCCAGTATCCCCAGTGAGATTCCTAGAGATTAAGAGACTCAATCTGGTTCCAGGGTTACGCGACAATCTCCCAGAGCAGTGTGACGTTGTCCAGACTATAAGGATAGGGTGATAGAGGGATAAGTAATAGGAGTGATGGATTAAACCAGGCCATGCTGTGAGGGCTCCTTCCCTGCTCTGTCAACGGGCCCTGCTGACACAATTAGAGGAAGAACAGCACACACGGTCCAGGCCAATAAGCTCCTCAGTGTCAGACCCAAGCTGCAGAACACAAGACGATGTAGGCCCTCTTTGTAGGAGAAAGGCAGACCACACAGTAAGTTCAGCGATGATGAAATCAAGTGAAAAAATTAAACAAACTGAACCAGGGTTGGGGCGAATTCCTTTTCAATTCCGTCAGTTCAGGAAGTGTTTTGAAACTCTAGTTCAATTCCAAAGATTTTTATTTACAGTTTACAGTAGAATGTAAAGAACACACACAGTTGTGTTGCTGACTATTGGAACATACAGTATACCCAGACGCTCTGATTTTGTCAAAGTATTGAAATTGAATTGAATTTTTCAATTACCGAATTGGAATACACCGTACCAATGTCAGAGGAGGATTGAGAGCATCTCGGGTTTGATTTAACTTTCACCTTTTCAGAGCAAATGTTTAGAACTGACAATATTTGTCGTTTTACAAGGATGTAAATGTTTCATGTGAATTGTTCAATGTTTAATGCAATGCTTATCCATTACTTGCGAGTCTATTTCATTTGTTACTGCCTGAAATCTAAGCAACCGACGTTATCCTAGATATCACCTTCCACTCTGGGTAATCTGAGAATCCCTCTGCCCTTAAAGACAAGGTTACTGCTGATAAGCTGACCAACAGGACCAAAGCAAGGCATCAGTCACTCACTCACACAGCCACTAGCAGCCAAATGCATTTCCGTCCCAAATGTGATATCGTTTAGTGTCTGCCAGAAACGGCCCACGCTCCCCTCTTTCCTGAGACTTAAGGTGCTGACGCGGTAACCAAGAGCCAGAGGAGAGTGGCTGTACGCTGGGCTCTGGAGAGAGAGATGGGAAGGGGAGATCTCGCTGGGTCAGCAACACACTGACTGCAGAGCATCTTAGCAGAGACCAGCAGTATTTTCACTGCTGCTCTTTAGACGGGAGGGCCATGTTCCCCCAGACAGCCATGAAAAAACATCCTGACAGCTGCCATGCACCAGGGGCTGCCTGCGGAGGCTCCAACTGACCTTGATCCGGAAGTATTGGCTTGTCAATTCTCCCTAAACAAGATCAACCGTGCAGTGTAATGCAGTTCAACAACAATGTAATTGCGTTGCTTTACTTGTTTTTTTCCATTTAAGCCATCCCACCCTTTGGCCTTGTGATCTGTCCAGGGAGTCTGGCTTTAAAGTCCCTGGATCACCGCCATCATGAAGTATTTATAGGCAGTGCTGATTTTCCAAACTACACTTTGAATTTGTCAGTCGGATAGACAATGTCATCTTGATAATAAAGAGAAAATTAATACAATCTAAATGTACTGCCGTTCAGCTCCGCTGCTCTGCCACGTTTGCCTGTGATGTTTCATTAATGCAGATCGATAGAGAGAGCAGCTCCATCAGCAGCCTCACCGCCCCACTGTCATTGACCTCTGGCTCCTGTGGGCTCCTGTAAGAGACCCTGCCAACCCCAAACACTCCCAGCATGTTGATGGAAGGGGGCAATACAATCAGCACCCCGGAGAGCCTACTGCTAATTCTCCTAAAGTACAGTCGTTGTGACATTGGCCACACATTAGACTCTAGAGTACCGCTAATGGCTTCTGTATGTAACTAAGACTCTAAGAGGACATTCTGTATACTTGCCCATCCATCTCCATTTCCAATCAACTGTGAGGGGAAGGCGTCCTTCCTGTTCTTGTTACGATGACACACACATTTTAATGACAGGTGTATAAAGAGGGACATAATGCCAGCAGGCCTAGGCTCTAAACCTGGTCTGGTCCAGTACACAGGGAAATAAAGAACCCAGGCAGAATGGCCATAATTCACTGAGCACAAACTGCCATCACCGAGTACAAAGACTACCATGTACAGTGCTCAGCTCTATAGATCGCACAGCCCTTTCTGAGGGCCATCATGAGTTAATAGCGGCATGTACTAGTAAACGGTTGGTCAAACAAACTGCAAACGGGAGAGGCCAACAATTCTCTACATGCCTTTGTGGCTCTTCTGGTGTCTTCTCATGACAACACTGTCTGCATTGATTCGGTGACCAGATACTCAACAGTGCTTATTGACATTGTTAGAGCAGGAAACAAGCATATCAAAGCCCGAAGAGCATCAGTTGCTCTTTTGAACTTTTCCCCTCTTCAACTGCAGATAAATAGACGACATCTCATGATCCGTACCAAAGATAATCAATTTCCCTTTGGGGGAGCAGAACTATTTGCCAAGGCATTCCTGTCCTTTTCCATCACAGAAAACAAGAGATTACCCAGTAGCTCCAACATGTTTAGTCCTCGACTGTTGTCCCATCTGGCCCATTCAACACCTTTACAACCAACATTAATTAGTGTCAATTAAATCACTTTTGATATCACGTCGCTTCAAAAACTAAATATCTTCTAATAGCCACATGAAATAATGCTTAACCATTGTCCAAACCTAGTGAAACAGTTTAGCAATAATTTGCAATAAGAAATTGTTTGTACATCACATTTATTTCTAAAAGAATATAATTGGAGAAGTATTCAACAGAAAACTCATTTAATTCAGTCTCATTCAATCCCCCAAGGCCTAATGGAAGCATTACAAGTTAACCATAATAAATAAGTTCAATTTCGCATGAGATTTGATTTTCGCATACTGTATCTGAAGCCAACCTCAAGAGACCTCCTGCCCAATGTTCTATTTCTCTAACTTTATTTCCATTCATCACAAAAGGCTATTAGCAGGAGGGAAACATGATATAGATACTCCTGTTAAATTCCTGGCTTGAATAGTACCCCAGACAGGGCCATGTAGGCTTACTGTAGGTAACAGACCCAACTGCTGTCACTATGGCAGCTGGCTCAGACTGGCATCTTGTTTGACCCACAGATGAGCAGGCTGGCAGCACGCACCAGTGCCCTGACCTGAGCAGCAACACATTGGAGTCTGCTGACCTACTTCTTCCTCTGGCATGGCTGGGTTCTTCCTTAGACTCCCTAGCACAGTCACCTTATACTGCATGCAGGTGGCAACATGACGGAACCATTATGATTGTCATAGCCATCCTTATCGTCTCCATCATCAGCACCTTCTTCCTCCTATTCCCGCTCTTCTTCCTCGTCATCATTATTGTCATCTCACTCAAAATGTCAAACTGTATATTCATCAGAAAAGCAAGGGCCCAGTCTTTCTTTTTTGAAAGCATGAATTGCTTGACTGAAGAGGATATATAAAGAATGTATTCACTGTATTATCATTTTGCACCATTATAAATCAAACACAGAGGAATTGGTGGAGCGAAGATGTTGGTTGGTCTGTGGTGTGAGTGAGTGAGTGAGTGAGTGAGTGAGTGAGTGAGTGAGTGAGTGAGTGAGTGAGTGAGTGAGTGATTTCTTAATCACAGGACTGTTCTCTCTGCTTGTCCATGACTCTGTTTTCTTCCAACCCCACCAGAAATTCCCCTGGAAAAGGTCTGGCACATTGTGGGAGAGGAAGTGGGGAGGGGAACTCTGGAAAATGTGCATGAGCACTAAGGAGTGAATTGTTCCAGTGATGAGTTAAGTTAATTTCTCACAAGAGAGAAGGTGAGCTGCCTGTTAGCCACGCCATTTGGATCATTTTGGAAAATGTCACAGATAAAGCAAATGAGGAGAAAGTGTCAGCTGACAACCGCTGTTCAAATGAAAGGTTACGATCGAGTAGTTCCATCAAGTGTCTGTAGGGGACTATGAGACAAGCCACATGCCATTAGAATCACATAGAGAATTAAGTCACATGTGTGGACAGACCAACTGATCAGATAAAACATTATCTGGGTTTCATTGTCTATTTTCTCCCTTTTATCCCTAACATACACACACCAAAACAAATGACATACCACTTAAAAGGTTCACTGTAGCTGATAAAGAGGAATTGTTCATGAGTACTCATTACTGAACCCATCTACCTTCTCACAGAAATTGACTCATAGCATGCTGAGAGATATGGATCTCCTTCTTGTGCCTTGGAAAACAACTGAGGGTGAGGCGGCAAGACCTAATGAGGCTGTGATCACAGAGAAAGCAGTGAGCAACACATAGGAGAGATGTATTTCAGTAGAAAAATAGTGAACACAAAGGCATGGTCAGAGCTGAAAAACAGGGTGTGTTGCAGTTACCAACTCCCACACACATGCATTAACATGGTTCAACAATTGCACTATTCCTATGACTCCCAAAACCTTACTTCCCAGCCCTCCCACTTAACATTTCCTGGGGAATTCCGTCCAGGAATGTTGTTTTGGTGACAGAGCAACTGCAACAGCTGAGAGGAAAATACTTTCTAATGGGTGGGGAGGGAGGCCCTACACAGCAGCGTGTCCTCTGCAGTGGCACTGAACATCAACAACAATAGACCCTTGCAAATAATCCTCTGACAGGGTGACCCTTGTCACTGTGGTCTGTTCTGTTCTGAGCCTAATGTACTGTTCCTTTTGTTAGATTGGCGGATTTTAAATAGCCAAAATGTCTCTTTCCCTTTGATGTCTAAGGGCATTAGTCTTATCACCCTGTGTATCCCTCTTCAAACTGACATCAGGCCTCTAATATGTCGACTGATGCAAGTCATCCCTCTATCAGGCCCAGGGTCTAACCAATGAGAGTCCCTCTGTTAGACTACAGGCCTAATTTCAGCAAATAAACACAGAGGGCGTAATTAGGAGGACTTGTTCAAACCTGTTGCACTGACTGTCATTAGCACCTGTTTATTTACTGCAGCTAATATAGGGATAGCTATTGCTGCTAAATTGCTATGATATGGAATACTGAGCTGTGTTGTTCCCCATAACATTAGCAAAGTCCCATATGGGGTTTCAAATTCAGGTAATTCATAAAAATACAATAACCTACAAGTTAAATATTTAATATTGATTGGGCTATTTTGCGTGAATGGAGCTTGCTATAACAGAGACCCTAATAGCTTCACATAATCCAGAGTCATTTTGATAATGGCCTCTTAAATGGCTGGCTTGTGATCAAGCAGAGGCTATGGAGAACACATTAACGAGCGCTTGATTTTAATTATGCCAGCAGGAAGAGGATACATTTGGAGAAATCACAATAAGAGGTAAACTAATGTAATATGCCAATAATTACAACTCGGTCATCTGATATCAGGTTTCAATGTGTATTGAAGAACCTGATTTTGCACATTACCCTAACCCTAAGCAAGAGCATCCTCTCAAACCCGAGACTTCTACCAAAGGCCAATAGGCTACAGTATACCTCTCAGCAGCAGCTCACAAATGCTGGAAAACTCTATTTTTTCCTATCTAGCTATTCCATTTTCAAAATGGACCTACAAACGTCAGTCATCTCTGAACAAGTCTAGCCCCAAACGCAATGGACCTCTACATCTATGTGGTATGTTAATCATGTTGATGTATGTGTTTACACAGTAGAGGTCAGAGAAGGTATTGTTATCTGATTTAAACACAAGATATAAACTGGCATGCTGTGAGAGCCGCCTCCAATCATTTCACATTTACAATGGACACAGTGGAAGTCAACCAGTAGTTAGTTGAAGAAAGTATGATTCCTATTAGAAGGAAGGATTTTCAAATATGTCTCAGCACATGCTTGAAGAGGGGTACAATGGTTGTTGCTGTTATAACCTCAGGCCTTAGCTATATTAAAAAACAGAAATTCCAACCTCTGAATTCCTCACTCTGTTTTCCACTGGGCTATCGCCGATGAACAGCGGGAATCTATCAGTTGCCGTTGGCAAGTGCATGCTGTATCTGAGCTTGTGACACTTGTGGTACAGTGAGCTAATTATAGATGTGCATGGTGTATAATAGGCTTGATGGAGCACAGATGCTCTGCAGGATGGACAGGTTCGTAGTTCTATATCTGAACACGGACTGGCGAAGGGTTAACACTGATTGGTCCAAAACACCTGAGCACTATTTGCAACTACTTTGCATGAGTCCTTCCAACAGAATGTGCATGATTCATATAGCTGTTCCATAGTGCTTTTGTAAAAAATGTAATTGAAACACCTCGTTATTATAATGTTGAATATGAACACGACTCTAGGGTCTCTGGTGGCTAGTCTGAAATGTAGTACAAATCTGCTCATATCCGACTGACCAGTTCAGCACAATCCCTCTGCAGGTAAAGATGTTTTGAATTCATAAACCCTTTCCAGCAATCCAGAGTCACAAGCTTACTCCACTCTTTCTTGGCACATCTTGTCAAACTGATCTTGTGGGAGCCCTTCCTATGAACACCAGTGGAGCCTGATATACATTATTGAAGCCTTGTGTCCCAGCGTCTTCTCAGTGCAGAGACAGCTGACTCACAGGAGTGGGGAGGCACACTGCCATCTGAGCCAACTGACATGGGGAGTGGGCGAATGGGGGATCTGCATGGAATGTCTATATGATTTGTAAGGCCAAATGTGTTTTACAGACAACTTACAGTAGCCTACACTTAAAGAATACAAATCCTCAGTGCATCATGTGAGCAAATGTAAGATGTGTGTGTGCTAAGCATTGGGTCAACATGTGTTTTTGGGTCATTTGAAACAAGAACAGTCACCTTATACTATCTTATTACCATCTCAAGTTATCATGAGCCATTTTGACAAAACAAACAAACAGACATAGGCTTGTGTATGCTTATAACAATTAAATAGTCATGATAATGCATTATAGGCCTACATTACATATGCTTTAAGTGTCCACATTCAAAATCGGACCTGGGATGCGGCTCTGGAGGATATTAGGATTGCACACCTGCAACCAAGCATATTATGATCTTACGGATTTGGCCATGCAGCGCCATAATCAATTAGTCCAAATGAAAACACCTGTTCCCGAGGTTACATGAACCCATTTCACAGGTGGGTTTCGATTATGGTGTTTTGCCTCATTTTAAGCACAGGTGCACTGAAGAGCATCATTCATTTATAGCATGCACTCAACATTGTACTGTACTGATGTCTAAGTCATGCTCATAATCTCTCTCCTCGCTTGACTGACCTCGTATCAGTTTCGGATATGGCAGCAATTTTCTCTCTATAGCAAGCGTTGACCGTGGAAGATATCTAACGAAGCAACGTGACACCGGTCAATTGTAACGGTAACGGTCGCCTCTCAAGTTCTCACCTCCTTTCGGAGGGAGGACAGTCCTGAGCTGACACGTTCCAATTTGCATACATCAAAAACATCTACCCAATATATTCGATTATTATATGTTTTATGAAGTGGTCTAAACTGCCCCTTATTCAGCCAGAAATATTATACCGCCAATGTCAGGTGCAATGATAATTCAGATATCTAGAGGCACTAACACATTTAAAAAAATTAATTGACACACCAAATGAACACAAATGAATATGAGCTTGGTTATTAATAGAACGAAAACTGGAATGAATTAATATAAGGGAGTATGACACCCAAGAGAGGATCACATCGGAGCTCTACTGAAACGAAGCGTTCAGTTTGAACGTAGGCTTGTAACCTAGTCCATTCCAGCACTCCGTTAAAGCCCCTGTCGTGTAAAGAACACATTTCACAACCCGGTTTGAGAGCACATTACAACCACTACAACGTCAATGTACAAAACATATTGGAACGATAAAAAATAGTGAAATCCTACCTGAAATCTGTCACTCGTTAATGCATGCGCGCTGACTTGGATGTAGGCTACACACACACACACACACTGCAAACTGCCTCCACGGTATCAAGCCCCTCCTCGTTTGGAGATTCGTAAACTAGCGGAGGGATGATAAAATGATCAGATTTCGGTGCGCAGAAACGAGGAAACGCGTCACACACTCACGCTCCCTGTAGGCATACATTAAAATATGAAAAAAAAAGAAGAAAACGTCTGCATGTTTTGAACATATCATAAGGCATTTCTCTGGTCTACCAAGGATTTACCACATTCTGCAGCTGTTGATATCCTCCAGCCTCAACGGCCAAAGGTTTCCGTGTGTGATGACTGACACAGTAATAACTGTAATACAGACAGTAGTATAGTAATAATAGTAATAACGTGAATGTTGTGTCGGTGTGTGGGCGCGCGCGCGCGCGCGCATGGGGGCGTGTGTTCATGGGGGGGTGTGTGGGTGTGGGTGTGTGTGTGTGTGGGTGTGTGTGTGTGTGTGTGTGTGTGTGTGTGTGTGTGTGTGTGTGTACTGACATGTATGTGTATGCACCCAATTGTGTAGTTTAAATGATGGACGTCCTCAAATCATGTAACAATGAAAACACAGACTGGTAGCTAATGAGCCATTCAGTAGAGAATTAAGCATCGGTTAAACTCATATCATTCTATCAAAAAATATCTTCATTACATGATACACACAACTGAGAGGCACCATTACTGTAATCTTGTTGTACTGTATTTAATCTCTGCTTGAATTGATCTTCCATGGAAATTGTGAGGCAACCTACTGTTTGATTGCACTCCAATGAATAATCCACATTGTATAGTACATTTAACCAACCTGAAAGAAGCAAAATGATTGAACATTACAGTAGATGACCATTAGAATGTATTAGTATGACCATTCAAAATCATAAAGAAAACACAGTGTGTTTTTTGTCATCTTTCTACAGAATTATATGATGCTACACTGCTGTCTCTATGGTGCCATATCTTCTTGTTGGTAGAGATGGCTTTGGATACAATTCCTCTGCAGTTGAAGATGCTCTTTTATCTGTTGTGAACTTCTTTAAAGGAGGTAGCTGACCAGTGAAGCATAGCTTCCAAGAGCCTGTCAGCAAAATGTCAGACAGTGATATGATATCTAACCTGAATCTGACACAACATTACTGAAACATACAGTAGAGGATGAGATTGTTTAACTGGAGGACTCCTGTCCACATCAAAAGGCAGAGGGACGCCAAACACATAGACACATTCAGACTATTTCTGGTACGTCAGTGTTACCCTCTATATCAACCGCATAGCTTCAGATCTAGGCTACCGTTTCCTCAACAGTCCTTATGTTACTGGTATAATGGACAGCCGTGTGTGTGTGTTTGTGTGTGTGTGTGTGTGTGTGCGTGTGTGTGTGTGTGTTGGGTGCCGTCTTGGCACATGTCGATGGCCCAGTTTCAAACCAACCCGTAGCCATTTCCATGAGTGATTCTGTGACTTTCCCTTAGCGGTCTGAAAGAAAAGATATACGATATGGTAATAGCTGCTTGTCAAGGTTGTGTCCTCATCATATGTGAACCAATCATCAAGAATCAGTAAGGGGCACTAGTAGAGGATAGGGGTCCATTGGAAAATGGGCAATAGACTGTATCCATGCAGAGAGTATAGCCCACAGGCATCCAGTCACACAATCAGTGTTTTTTTTTTTACCTAGCTAGATACTGCCCTCTATTGAGCACAGCAGGAAAACACATTAGCAGACCCAGTGACAGCTTGCTCACACAGCAATACACTTTTATCTTCTGACAGAGGGTAGACTCTTGATGAAGTGTAGGGTTGTGGAATGTCTCACAGAGGGAAATCAGGGAATGATTGGAGTGTGGAGGTAACCTTCAAACACATTTCATTCCATCACAGCACTGGATGATCATTAAAACCAGATTAATCTCACAGGGACTGGAGGGGTACCTGAGAGGTAACTAATGCAGTTTTTCAGTCTCTGATGAATACCTTCTTTTACAGATGAATATTTCAGGTATATTCAATATGATGACAGTTTGAAAAGAAAATACTTTGAACAAACCCCCAAAAGAAATCTGAGCAGATCCTAGATACATTTTGTCCTCTGAATAACTGAAGCAGCTGACATAGCACAGTAGACCACGTAAAACAACATTTCTGAGAAAACTCCACTTTGTTTCTGTGTTTATACCATTAGGTATGATCCCTCCATCTGTCTAATGGTGTGGTTGCAAAGGGTAACTGAGCTGCTGCACTTGAACTTTGGCCAGTAGAGAACAGGGATCTTTCCAAGGGGTGCCCCCAGGAGAATGTCCTACAGTACCTTCCTACAGTACAACTTTAAACTCAAATGCACCTGTATGATATGAGACAATTACTAATTACTTCAACACCATGCCTATAATATGAGATGTTTTTTTTTTTTATTTTTTTTTTTTAATATAAAGATTGGCTTTTGTTGTAAAAAGAAGCATGGATGTGAGATGATGTCCCTATATACTGTACTTATATATAGAGATATATAATCTCTTAGTGTTTTACTGATCAAATATTACAGGTCCCCTCAAACCCCTCTGCATTCCAGGGCACTGTTTGGCCCTTTCCCCCCCAAAAAACCCATTGTCATTAAAGCTGATCCCTCTGTCACCACAAGAGGGTAGCATTGACATATTGTGTGACAGGTCTGTCACGTTTAGCTCACTTTGTTACATTTGAGTATTTCTCAAATAATGTGATTTAAAAAATATTTCTGTAATTTCTGAGAATAATCCTGACTGTTATAATCCTGGCATAATATCAATGCATTAGACATCGGAAAATGATCTCTAGCAATTCATATTGTATTTTAGGTGGTAATGTTTTCAAGTCGTGTGAAAGTAAACTATTCAAGAACTTTACTCTCAAAGAGTTAGCAAACAAACCAGTCAGATAATATTTCTAGTTTGGCATGCCGTCTCTTCATAATTGTTTTTCATTCACTCACAGTTATTCATTAACAATGGCAATAGGTAGTACATTGTTCAGATCAAAGGGAGCTGTATGGGAGGATTCAACAAATACTGTCACCACTCAGCAAACATACTGTACAGTGCATGGATAATAACTTACTTCTCTGAATGAATATGTATTGACGTCAACAATAGGCCAAGTACACAATCAACGTTAGAGTGAGACGTTCGTCATGTTGATTGATGCAGGGACGATTGACCCACATTTCCCTTCATTAAGTCAGTAAAGTCAAAGTAATCTCACACACTATTGTCCCAAGATTTTCAGCACTTTACACCTAAGGTCGTTTCACTGCCTCACACTTAGAATCACCGGTTTGACCTGAATCATAATGTTATAGTTTCACCTCTGTTGATGTGAACAAACCAAGATTACCTTCCCCCTCTCATCTGCATAGATGGAAAATCAAACACACTAATTAACACGCTTACTTTTTGTCAAATACAATAGTTCACTTCTAGAGTAGTGTTCTTATCTCACTGGTCTTTCCATCTCACTTCTGTGGGCGCAGAGTGCTGTGTTGTGGCTTGGACATTTCCATGGAAACAGATGGCCAAGGAGAGAGGGAGTGTGTTAGTCACACCGGTCTCCTCCCCTCCAGCCGGCTCCTATTTAAACAGCCTGCAGCTCTCACGGCTGTTAACAGATGAGCTGGTCTTGAGAAGAGAGAGTCTGAGTCTGCTACTTAGAGAGCCTCAGCTATCGCTTACAAGACCCCACCACTAACACTTTACCATTAGCTATCTCACAGTTGTGTATGTAAGCACGCAGGGTTGGATTTACCCATATCTCAAACAAGGTAAGCATCATTATTAATAAATAATCAACTTATTATTATTATTTGAAGTATTGTTTTTAGTGATCAATGTAATCCAACTTTGCTCTCAGTTGAATATAGTTTTAATTAAGGTTTTCTTGAGTTTGTATTGTTGTTTGCTTTGTTGGTGACTGAGATGTGGTTCCATGTTATCTCACAAAAATCTCTCCTGACTTTTGCAGAGTTTCCAAGCACCTGACAGAGGACTCATGTGGGTGGTAGACAAGATCCGTGTGTCAGTGGAGAGAACCAACCTGTCTGTCCCCTCAGCGGAATACAACTTCAGAATCTGTGACATCATGTTCGGAGAGAAAACTGACAAAATGAAGAGAGCCGCCCTCTGTCCCAACATCATCACCCCGGATACCATTCCAGAGTTCTGCATCCCGCCCAAGATCCCATCCCTGCAGGAGGTGAAGGTTGTGGAGCAGAGCCGCGCGGCCCCCATCATCAGGGTGTCCCCCTGTGAGAGGGAATACCGCAGGAGAGAGGCCCCGGCACGAGAGCTCATCAGCCAACACATCATCCAGGTGGAGAGTGTGGATGAGGGCCCCTATGACAATGGCTGCAGTGATGAAGAGACCACCAATGCAGATCCCCAGAGCCAGGCTGCCCTCTCCCTGCCCCACATGGCTAAAGCCCAGACCTGCTATGGCTTTTGCACCTTGCTGGAGAGCCCCCACACCAGGAGGAAGGAGTCCCTGTTCCACGACCCTGCCTTCTGTGGTATTCCACTGTTGCTTCCCAGGAGCAGATCCAACACATGTTCCAGAGTCTCTCCATTGTCCTCCTCCTCCTCCCCCTCCTCCTCCCCCTCCTCCTTCAGTCTGAACACCCTGGCCTCAAGACTCTCCCCCAGAGGGTATACATTGAACAGACAGGGCACACTGGACAGTGATACAACATCTTCTGCTGAATCTTCCCCTTTCAGCTCCCCGATGCTCGCCAGGTCCCCACCCAAGTCCTCCCTCTTCAAAACCCTGAGTCATGAGAGGCTACTCTCCCGGAACATGAGGAAGGCTATGCTGTCTAGGAACAACTCACTGTCAACAGATGAGGGCAGCTCCACAGACAATAGCCCCAACATCATGAGACGGGCATCAGAGGGGCTGATCGAGGGCCTGCCCGCCAGCTTTGGACTGGCACCCCCCACAATCTTCCCCTTGGACTTGGTCCTGCACAGGGACAGGGTGATGAAGGAGAGCCTGGTACCCATAGGGAGAGATGGAACCCTACGCCTTTCTGCAGACTACTGCCCTGACAACCAAAGGCTCCGGGTGAGGCTTATCAGTGCTGAAGGGCTGTATGCTCTGTCCGTGGACTCCAAAAGTATCAACTGCAGCGTCAGCCTCTCCTTGGTACCTGGAAAAGTCCAGAAGCAGCGCAGCACAGTCATCAGGAAGAGCCGCAACCCCATCTTCAACGAGGACTTCTTCTTTGATAGTATCTCTGAGGAGGTCCTCTGTGAACGGTCATTACGCTTTAAAGTAGTCAACAAAATGTCCACCATGAAGAGAGACTACAATCTAGGGGACTGTGAACTTCCTCTCACCAGCATTATAACTTTATAAGTTAGATGATTTCCCTTATTTCTTAATTTCTTCATAGAAATGTTATTTATTTTCATACTTTGTACTGTTATTTATTTTATACTGTAAGACAAGGTTTTGTATCAATTAAAACGATGAAAGGTATCTGTTTCCTTGTCTTTTGTATCCAAAGGGGTAATTTTGGAGTAAAGCAATACTCTCTTTTATGACCAGGACTCTTGCCAAGTATGAAACAGAAAATACTGTATAATAGGCCACCATGGTGTTATAAGCCTCTGACAGGTGTAGACCAACGCTATCTCAACTCCCCAGGATTACTCCATTAAATACCACTGAGAATTTCAGAGAGTATTTTCATTGCTCTGTGTTAAGAGGAAAAAGCTTTTAAGTGAGAGCATGACATTCTGAAATAGAAAATGGAATGATTTCTTTTTGGAAATCTGAATAGGCTAAACTCAAGATTCTATAGTTGATTGATATAAGCCATGGCATCAATTATCAAACTTCAAATCAAAATGCCTCATTGGCATACTAGTCAATCAGCTTAATATTCTTTAAGAAGTTCTTTGACTGATTAATTCTGTCGTCATTTCAGTGAACCCCTTTGTCATCATTAGTGAGACATAAACATGGTTGACCAATGTGCTAATGTGAGAGACTCACCTTCTCTTGTTTCCTCTAAGCCTGTTGTTTCCTCTTGACCTTTGCCAGGATTAGAAATATCAGTGGTAACCAGAAACCTTGGTGGACATTTTCGTCTCAAAAGCCGGCTGAATATTAAACAGTCACGACCAGTTCTGACAGTCATTTTATTTCTGAGAAGGATACAGGATATAATTGAATCATTACACTTAACTATGTGTGTAATCTCTCTTAATTGTTTAATATGATTCGTGTATTCTGGAACAACACAATTCTTTGAGATCTGTCATTTTCCTGGTCACAGACACTTTGATCTCAAGTTGGAGTGCCGTGGAGCACATGGCATTACAGTATCACGTGTCCCTGAAGTATTCACACCCTTTACCATCATTGTATTAATACTATAGGCCTCATACAACCTCATAGAGGAGTGCAGTGAAGCAGATCAATCATACTGTTTCAAGGCCACGTTAATAAGAGAGAGTGGGATGTTGTTGAGTGCAAAGCACATACAGGGTTTTGTACAGTGTAGGTGTTCCTCTGTTCTCAGAAGACGCATCCATGTACAGTATCTAACAATATACAAGGTAAGGTTATATGCCTCAGTAAATTCCCTCTATGCCAACATATATACATGTCAGCAACTAAGTTTCAAAGAAAGGTATGTGGTATAGTCAAATTGGAAAAACTACAAACCTGTCTCCCCACCCACTGTAAGAACTACAGTCGTAACCTAAGAATGCTACAGTATGTCACACTGAAGCACCCACATGCATTCTTTGACCAGGGCCAAACCGAAAGTATTCTGCAGGAAGAGATGACGGGAAAAAGAGAGAAAAGCAAACAAGCTAAACCAACTCCTGTCAGGCACATCTCTGAAATCACGTGTACTGTAGGGCATAAGAAAGAATTCCAGACAAGGAAGAAGATATTGTATTCATTGTGAAAGCAAACAATGTGGTTTTGAATTTCCCTTGACTTTCCCCTTGGAGTAAAGGGAAACTGATGAACGTTTTATATGATTCATGTATTCTGGAACAACACAATTCTTTGAGATCTGTCATTTTCCTGGTCACAGACACTTTGATCTCAAGTTGGAGTGCCGTGGAGCACATGGCATTACAGTATCACGTGTCCCTGAAGTATTCACACCCTTTACCATCATTGTATTAATACTATAGGCCTCATACAACCTCATAGAGGAGTGCAGTGAAGCAGATCAATCATACTGTTTCAAGGCCACGTTAATAAGAGAGAGTGGGATGTAGTTGAGTGCAAAGCACATACAGGGTTTCCTTCCAGATGAGGCAATTGCTCTCATCTTATCAAAGTGACTACTCTGGTGTCCTGGTACCCCAATGCTTTAGAGCCCTGTCAAAGACTACCTCTGTAATGTGATACACCTGTATAAAGTATATACGTACAGTGTTTACCCTCCTGAAGAGTGCGGAAGCTCTTAAAGCAGACCTTTAGGCAACCATATCCTGCTGTTTTCAGCAGTAAAGCTGAGACCTTAAAAGCATCTGCTGCCACTAGATATAGCTCCTAGTTAAATATTAACATGGAATTTCTCAGGGCCTGAAAATACTTAGGAAAGTGGGATTTGTAACTGCCGGTGATTAGCAAACAGTGCTGAATTCAAAATACAATGCATTATGGATAACAAATCACTCTAAAATATATATGGAAGCAATACACACATACTGTAGACAATGTTATTGCAATATCCTGCTCTATATGAAGTAGGGCAGGAATAAGGCACTAAATTCACAGGTGGCCGCAATGACATGTGCTCTAAAAATAGTGAATAATTCCCCTAATTTGAGGGTTTGGGTTGTACCTTAAAGAAAAACCCTTGGAAAAAAGATTACTCATGAGCCACCCTAGAATTTCAAATGTGAGCTTGCCACAAAGACCCACAATCCCATCTTTGTATTTTATTCTATTGTGCCTCTGTAATACATGGGCTTTTACATGGGAAAGCTCCCATTTCTGACGCAGACGCCCACCCCATCCCACATCCAACCTACATTTGAACAATACTTATAGGGCCTGGCTTTGTCTGCAGACTCTGTGAGGGGACAGATAATGGTAGACACCTTTTTATTCAGTGTTGACTCAGCTGTGAAATGCCTTGTAATAAATGAGAATTACCGGTGATTCCCCTGGCTGGTCATCCAGTGATAGGCTTTTTAGGGATTTCCATCTGAGTAATCTATCTACATTTAAAGGAATAGAGAAGCAGATTCACAAGGGAACCATCAAGATAACCACCAAACACTGGCACAATTGTCTAAGGATAATACACATACGTCTTATGGGGGTCATTAGATGCTATTTAAACAGCATGTCATAAACCTTTAAAAACACTACCAAAGTAGAACCTTTCCTACAACCACAGAGGCAGATGTGCAGTGTTGGCTGATATATATACACAGTAGGCAGCCATTTCTCTGTGTGAAACCTCTGGCACCTTGGGGCCTCTTAGGTGGAAGTGAAGGCTTAAGACCCGTGTCAGAAAGTGAAAGACCTTGTTGTGTGTCTGGCAGTTGCCTGGTGACCTACTATAGGTGTTACTCTGTCCTCAGAAGACGCATCCATGTACAGTATCTAACAATATACAAGGTAAGGTTATATGCCTCAGTAAATTCCCTCTATGCCAACATATATACATGTCAGCAACTAAGTTTCAAAGAAAGGTATGTGGTATAGTCAAATTGGAAAAACTACAAACCTGTCTCCCCACCCACTGTAAGAACTACAGTCGTAACCTAAGAATGCTACAGTATGTCACACTGAAGCACCCACATGCATTCTTTGACCAGAGCCAAACCGAAAGTATTCTGCAGGAAGAGATGACGGGAAAAATAGAGAAAAGCAAACAATCTTTGAAAGCTAAAACAACTCCTGTCAGGAGTTGAAATCACGTGTACTGTAGTGCATAAGAAAGAATTCCAAGAAGGAAGGAAGACATTGTATTCATTGTGAAGGTAAACAATATGGTTTTGACTTTCCCTTACTTTCCCCTTGGAGGAAAGAGAAACTGATGAACATGTATTCAATGTACTAGTGACACTGACATGGTAAAAGTGGCTTGAACCAGTATGGTAGGTGATAGTTAGTCTAGGATACTGCCGTTGTGTTCCATGCCAAAGCTGCTAAGCAACCCTACTGTTGTAATCACTGTTGTCTATAACACAGCAGCAGACAAAGACATTGTGTATGATCAATAAAAACATTGCAAACAAACCTAGATCCCAGCAATAACTTAGTGGATGGACAGTACAATTGGTAGCACGGGGATGAATATGTTACTGTAGCAGGTCTGGATCAAGAGTAATGGTTTACTGTTTGCTTTGTTGGTCACTGGTGATTAGGTGTTCCAAATATAGATGGCATACAGTATGGTATAAATAAAACTGGCATATGTGTGCAACAACAATGGTTATGGATATTCCGAATCAGTGTGTTCTACCGCTGTATCTAACTCCATGCTTCCAAGTCAACAGAGATGTGGATGTGGTTTTGTAGTGGCAACTACTCACCAATGTGTCTCCAGTTTTACAACATTATTGAGCTCACTGCTCCACACACAACACCAGAGGACAGGTTTCATAAGTAGACATACTCACAAACATCATAAACCAACTTGATGCATTATGGCTAAAGAACAGGGATATATGTTTACAGTGTAAAGAAGTTTCATTTGATTGTACACTGAATCTACAGAGAAGGTGTAGCCTCTTGTACGAAAACAGTGGAACAACTCTATTGACTTGAGGTTTGACGTATGGTACTCCATGTGTTTGTGAGATTTTGTGAGGATAAAACTACCGCTGCCTCAAAGTTGAAGTCAGAGAATGTTTTCACTCCAAACAGTTCCTTCCTCTTCCTTGTCTGACTTGTCTATTTTACGGTCTCTTATCCAACTGAAAACAAAGAGGAACACAAAGTTACTTTCTTATCATAATTGCTGTTAAGCTTGCCAAAATATATAGAAATGACGCACATAAAAAAAGAACATATTGAGCACTTGTCTAGAAAGGCGGTTAATGCAATGAATGAATGAATGAAACAATGAATGAATCAATTAATTAGGCCCTGCTGATGGGTTTGACTGATGCATTCTGTCTAGGGTGCAATTTCCCCAACTGATGTCCTGACGAGAACTGTTGGGTTTGTAATGCATGGAATGGAATGAGGAATGGTAATTCCGATATATGGAATGGAATGAGGAATGGTATCAAACACGTTTCCTCATTCCGTTACATACGTCCTCCTATGAACTGAACGCGGGGATTCCAGTAAAGCCCAACAGTTCCCGTCAGGACAGAAATTGGAGCCAAGGCAGAATGCATCAATCAAACCTGCCAACAGGGCCTAATTGATTTAATGATTGAATGATTTGCATTTATATACCGGAGAGCCTTTCTAGACACCCAAAGTGTTCAATACGTTCCTTTCATGTGGGTCATTGTTTTTCCATGTGGGTCATTCCATGCATTACAATGAGTCCGTCCTCCTATTCCTACATCCACTGTCCTCCTCTGACATACAGGAAATGACAGTACAGGAAATGACAGTACAGTAAATGACGTGTGTCCCACTTGTATTTACCCACTCTCTCTCCAGTCCAATACATGATCATGAACAGGGCCATTTTAGCAGTGACATGATGGCGTTGTATTGACATTTACAGAACAAAGCAATGACACGGCCCAGTTACGTCAGATTAGGGCTCATTATTTGCAGGTGTCACAAGGATGTGACTGTGATTGCTATGGGAACTGATTGTTTCTTGGTTGGTTACTATCAGCTCCAGGTCTTTGTGAAGGTGATGGGAAGGGGAAGGAGTTTCTCTCCTAGAAGACAGTATGTATACTCAAATAACCATCTCAGCATAATGCAGATGTCTCTGTTGTCCCTGTTGCTGTGTGGATTTTGTTCACAATGCCCATGAGCGGTACTGTGGTCACTGAATCACTGAAGTGACCCAAGCTTAACAATATCATGAACATCTACATAAATAGAAAATCAATCATAGATATTTTTTGTAAGCTTTAAAAACCCAATGGCAGGAGGTCAATCACGCTGATAGAACCAGTTGCCATGAGTTTGTGCTACGTCAGCACAGCTCTGTTTACGGTACACTCAAGCTTAATGAAGGCTGCCACCAAGTCATTGGAAGTAATTACCGGGGTATATAAATATTAAGGCTGCGTCAGGACCCTGTGTCATGTCATGTGAGCTGAAATAGGATCAGGCATCAGAGACAATGCCACGTTACCAACCACACACATACACATATACACACACATATACATACCACACACACACACATACACATATACACACACATATACATACCACACACACATACATACACATATACACACACATATACATACCACACACACATACATACACATATACACACACATATACATACCACACACACATACATACACATATACACACACATATACATACCACACACACATACATACACATATACATACCACACACACATACACACACATATACATACCACACACACATACACACACATATACATGTACAGGACTAACAACTGGGGACCTACAGTAAGTGTGTCAGACTGCAGTGGTGCTAATTTTCGGGGGGACGCTTCAATACGTGATTTACATCCGGAGAAAAGCAGGACAGCATATGTGGTCTTAGAATAACGATGTCACAAGAAAACTAAAGAGCCAGGTTATTGGGTTGAGATAGTATGGTGTGTTGTTGTTGTTGTTGTTGTTGTTGTTGTCAGTGTTGAGTGGGCTGATTCATCTATTTGGTTATTTTGACTAGAGATCAGGATGTTCCTCAGTTAGTTTTATGACTTGATTACACACAGCAGATGTACCACTATTTATCCTCCTGTTTACTGATTGTTTCTGTGTCCCAAAAATTATGCATGAGGAGGAACAGGAAAAAAAGCTTTTAGTTTTCTCCTGTAGTCAATCTTCTTTTCAAAATCTCATTATTTCTGGAAAAAACAGTACTCACTCTGCAGTGCTCAAATAATCTCCTCTGAAAACAAGAATTAATTTAGTTAGCTCCTGTGATGAACCCCTTGGACAAAGGAAAACCCCAGGGCTTATGCTCAGCCATTTACTGCACCATATATGGGGGACAAAGTATAATATACCTATATATGAGATTATTAATGACAGTTAAGGCAGTGCACATATCTCCACTTCCAGTATACTAAGACCACTTCTCCTCACCCTGTATAATATATAATAATATATGACATTTAGCTGACGTTTTTATCCGAGTGCATACTGTACATTTTTCAGTATATATGATCCCAGCAGGAATCAAACCCACAACCTAAGCTTTGTTAGCACCATGCTCTACCAACTGAGCCACAGAGGACCCTGCACCGCTCATGTAAGGCATTACATTACATTTACATTTATGGCATTTAGCAGATGCCTTTATCCAAAGCGACTTACAACAATACATTTGTTTAAGTAAGTGAATCATCTATCCAACAGTCATCATAAGACAAAGTAATCAATGCTCACACCAGGGGCCATTGGCAGTTGTAATGCCAGTAGGCTATATTTTGTTTTTATTTATTTTTTTAAATATATTTTATAAGCAGGAGAGAACTTATATAGGGGGGTAGCAGGGAAGAAGAGGTCTCGGGGATGGGGTTAGGAGGCCAGGGAGGCTGCTTGGAGCATGTAAGACCTGCACGTGCTGGCTCTGTCTGGAAGGTTCTGCACCTGCCCTGTGTGTTAGTAACCTCAATCACCTCAGACGTTTAATGGAGCTGACACCAACTGTAAACACACACACACACACACACACACACACACACACACACACACACACACACACACACATTGTATGGAACTGACGCCAATTGTAAACTTCTCTGTACATAACAACCACACACATACACCACCTTGTATTGCCTCAGATTTGTATCTGGCTTAACTTATATAAACAAACCCATGAACGTGCTCAACCACATTTTTGCTACACAGGTCTTGACTTTGCATGTTTGATAATGAAATATGTTGGCTCTTACAATACAGTTTATGTTTTCATATCTTTTCAACAAGACCTATTACAGTATGGACTACAGTATAGGATGATGGAAAGCAGAACATTTTACCATGGACTGTACCTGTATAGTTAACATACTGCTACAAAGTAATTATGCATTGCATGCTACTGTACATTGGCCAGCATGATACATGCATTCATAATGCTCTTTGTGGTTCCTGATAAGCCACAGCATATGTAGGGGTCAGTCCAAGTGTAGTGTCTCTCTACGCACACTGTAGAGCAGGTGCTTGCTGCTGACCAGGTTAATTGCATTAGGGGGGTTATGCAATATTTTCTTAATAGCCGTTAAGCAGAGAGCAAACAGTCACTGACACCAGAGCTCTGACGTGTCTAGCAGAAGTGGGTCACGTGACCTGGGTTGGGTGGGCTGGGGGTCTGATAGTCAGCACGGTCTAGAAGATCACTAAAGATTAGTGTCTACACGTTTCTGCTCTCATATCACATCATATCAATACTATTATAGCATATCATTCTCATGCCAAAAAATATCGTTGTTTTTTTTTAAGAGTGAAGATGCTTTACCTTGTTTGCATACAATTAATTCAAGTATACACAAATTAGAAAATGAGTATTGCGTAACTCAGGTTTTGAATTTGAAAGCAAGATTCAAGCAGCTACTGCAGAAGCCTTCAAGTGTATGATATAAGAAAAAGGACAGTGAAATAAGCTGAATTTAGCATTGGGACAATGTCTATTTTCCCTGTGTTTTTCCTCTCCAAGGGTTCCTTTTGCTCCCATGGCAACGAAGCCCAGCTCGAAGGGAAACCATGGAGATTTTGCCTTTCATGTGCGAGATCCTTTTATTTAGACACACACATTGATAGGGTCTGTTCCTGTCTGTTCCTTTTGTTGTCGATTGCATCTCAACTCCCAATATTACAGTATCCTCCCAGCCTGCTGGAGAGAACATAGGGTTTCGTAATCTCTCTTTCCTTCATCGGAAATGTACTGAATGATAGGTGACTCTTCTGGCTGTTCTGATTGAGCGGGAACATGTTGCTGAATGAGTGTTCCCATGCATAGTCTCTTATGCATGATTCTGGATGTATCCTTCCAAAATAGCTTTACATTCCTCTGAGGCATGAAAACCTCGGAATATGTTAACCAAATTGAAACGATTTGATCTGCCCTAACTAACTATTACTATAACTATTGTTATGTTTTACATGAATGACTTCAATGACCACCAATGATACTTTATGACCTCTGAGAGTAGAAAGACGTTGTGTAAAAGGTTTTAGAAATGATGATAATTTGAAGACCACTGAATGCTGATTTTCATGAGAAATATATTTTCAAAATATGTATGAATGTGTTGATGAGAGCTATTACTTCTGCTTTTCAAAGTCAATGAGAGGGTTAGCTATTACTTCTGCTTTTCAAAGTCAATGAGAGGGTTAGCTATTACTTCTGCTTTTCAAAGTCAATGAGAGGGTTAGCTATTACTTCTGCTTCCTGCTTTGTAGTGGTGAGTCGTGGCTCACCCACTAAAGCATGCTCTATTGTTGACCTTATCAGCCAATAATATGCCCTGTGTGGTGTAGTCTATTCCAGAGCCAGCAGGATACCGTTTGCTGAGAGGGAGAAGCAGTAAGACACATCTGGGCCTCTCTCTGTCTGTGTCATGGTGACTGTCCCACTTTAATGTGATCCACTTGCCAACCTCCTAAACCACAGAGGACTACACACACAGGACTACACGCACAGGACTACACACAGAGGACTACACACAGAGGACTACACACAGAGGACACTCCCCTTGCTCTGTTCCACTGCACCAGCTCTGGATGTCACCCAGTTTGTCCTTGACATTGAAATGCTATCTAAAGTGTTTGATCACTTTTAATATTAAAGAGTTGTGTGTCGTCATGGACGTTAACAAATCTTTATGTTATCAAACCGTTTTATTATTCAAATTCCTTGAGAATTCAGCACCTTAAAGTCTGACTCATCACTTTCCTATTACGTACAAAGGGTGGTGACTTGGAAAATGCACATCATTCATAAATTCTTATTCAAATATAACATGTGTAAACATGTCCAATGATTTGTAAAAGGGCCCCAGATATCAGAGTGGACCAACGCCATGCAGATACAAATGGCCCATGGTCTGTAAGTCACGTTATTCAGCACTGGGAAAACATACAAGGTGGGTGATAAATCTTTGTTTGCCATTGGTTTGCAGGGCAACCACTGATATGGGTTGGAATAAATTACAGTGTCATATTGTATAATTGTTTTACAGCTCATTGGCATACTTTGAGTTTGCTGTAGCTTGAAGTTTTGCTATTATGTCAGGGGTTATCCACTTTATGGTACCTTGGAGCAGAATCAGACATTCAGATGAGTTCTGAAGGTCTGTCGTCATTAAAGTGCAAACTGTCAAATGTGTAATGATCCATGATACTGTTTTATGGCTATGTTTATTCCGTATGTGGTCATAAGTACAGAGCATGTTTTCTTTTTATACCTGACCATGAACATACCTGACATGAATCATAATCCTGTAGACCAAATCTTGTCAAAACATGTATCCTAGGACCTATATATTTGTACCAAGGCTTCTATCAAATTCATGAGCAAAACCGCAGGAATATCTAATTTATCTGATACCCTCTTTCTACACCCACACAGTCTTTCATTGAGGTTAGGCTGGATGTGTGTGGGTATGTTATGGTAATGAGGCTGGGAGGTGTAGTCATAAAATAGGCCACCGAGGAGGAATACTAATGCCACATCACACAATGTCCGTTTCAGCAGGCCAGGGAGACAAGCGTTTCTGTCTACCTTATTAAAAAGCCTTTTGAATGACTAGAGCTGAGGCGATAAATAAACACCTTTGGGAAACAGCTGTGAGAGGCATGAAATGTTGAAATTTGAAGGTCTTCTGTCACTGTCATTCTTGTTTTAATGTCAACCTTACTGTGTTTAGATCCACTTGATTTGCTTTTAGAAGATTCCCATACCTCTCTGTTTACATGTCAGGATTATTACTCCTATAAGAGACGGGATCATGGATGGCACTAAAAATGTCAAGAGGACTCTGAAGACTAGACAGTACAGTATTACACAACAAAACCTATTATTATTATTATTATTATTATCATCAAATAAAACCTATATTATTTGATTCCAGTTATTAAAATGGCAATGCGGAAGCTTCTGTCTGTTGTAACTTGTTATTCCTCCCCAGACTGTAGATTGCTTTGAATTCTTCTTGAGTCTGTATGACGTGAAAGACGTGTTCCTCTTCTGTCTGGGTGCAGGTGGCCCATTCTGTAGCCATATCTTACAGGCCCTGCTCTCCACCTTTCATTTCCTGCAGTCTGCTCCAGCAATATAAAAGAAGTAATTACAAATATGTGCAATGGCTTTATTTTTTATATATGTTCAAAAAAGGTACTCTACTCCAGTTCTTCTCTTTCCCAAAGATTCTTGAAAGTGCTGTGTGTGTTTTCTGTCTGAGGCTTTAGGCTGCAGGGGATCACTATAGTAGTGATCAAAACCCAAATGTCATAGTTGGTAACACTTTACATGATGTTGCCCTTAAATGTATGTACTGTAACTACATAGTAATAACTGTGTTATCAACAGTGTACTTACATAGTAGTTACTATGTAATTCCTATGTAATTACAGTCTAGTGGTATCGATTATTACACAAGGGGATGCGCAGGGATATTTGGAGACACCTTTGACCATTATTAACATGTTAAATGGAGTTATACTGTTATCTATTGCTAGGGAGTGAGAGTTTTGACATTGACCCATTGTATAACCAATTGTGTAAGAACTGACTGTAATTAAATAGCAGTTAAATAGTAGTTACTATGTAAATACAATGCTGATGTTTATTCAGTTATTACTATGTAGTGACATACATTTGAGGTCAATTTAATGTAAAGTTAGGGTTAGGGTTAAGTGTGATGCTCCACTTCTGTACAGGTAGCTTCCTGAACCTGACAGTGGACAGAATTCTCTAGTGGGCTAGTTTTATATATCCATCCATACTTTAAATGTCTTTGGGTCAAGGAATCATATCAGGGGAGAGCAGCCAGGAAAACGATTTAGTAGGACAACATTTACCATACAAATCCTCAAACAAACACTTGTAAGAATACTTACAGTAAACTAGCTTACCAACCTTGAAGGAAATCGTGTTTTGCACAGACATTTGTAACTTCAGTATGTTGGCATGAGGATAAGGTGACACGAATCCCATAGCTGTCCAGAATACGGGCTAGTCATGATGCAAAGCTTTCATGTTGGCTTGCTTTGTCAAACTATCTTTGAAGTGATAAATGATTCAATTTACTTTGTATGCCTGTATATCTGTCCCACTGTCTCGTGCAATGGAGGACAATTGTTTTCAATTTGCAATGCAGAACATCCCATGGTCTGGCCTAGCTTTGTGTGTCTCCCTGATCAAAACCCTTATCCATTCATTCATTAATTGCTTTGTCAACTCTGTTGGATTTTGCATACTGTATGATATAGTTGCTTTCCATTTCAGATTTGGCTCTGATTCATCCCTCTACTGCCAGAGTGCCACATACTGTATCGTCCTATGTTGGTGTTCCACTTTGATTTAGTGCTGAATAAAGAGTCAATGGTGTGGTTGACAAAGGCCAAGAAGCTCAGATCTCATGGAGATGCACGTGTTTCTCATCGTGTGTAAGGGTTCATGCGTGTATGCATGTGAGTGGTTTCTGTGACTTTTTAACGTGTCTGTGTGAGTGTGAGTGTGTGTGTGTGTGTGTGTGTGTGTGTGTGTGTGTGTGTGTGTGTGTGTTATGCCCACACACAGCTGTATGCTTGTGTATTTGATTTAATTCCTCGAGGTAGAGCTTGCATGGCATGGCAGGTGCTCTCTAAAGATGTCTGTAGTGTATGTAGGCTAGGCTATGCCTCTATGTGTTTGTTTGTGATTCTGCCAGTCTGAAGGCGGGGAACCATGGAGTGAACTCCATGGAAGCATGAATTTCACCGTATTATGACCCTGCTGGCATCTCAACAGCAGTGTCTGAGTAAATTACAGCTTGTGTGGCAGTTTTTCATCAATTCTCAATCCTCTAATTGCCACACATGATGTCAAACCTAAGCTAATTAGGGAACAACATGCTCCCTGGCAATGATAACACACTCACAGAGGGCTTTGTCACTGTTGAGCCCCTGCTCAACGGAATGAGGTAAACATTGACATTGACTGGCTTAAGTAACAACCTTGGACCCTTGATCCACTTACTCATTCTTCATTTAATTGTCTGGTCTTCTCATAAGCAAATAAAAGATATGGAGTGGCCAAAAATAGAATGTTTAGCTCATGTTTTACCTCAGTAAAACTGAGTCAATTTTCTTTATGATTTTGTCATTTGTAAGCCTAAACATTCTATTTTTGGCCACTCCATATCTTTTATTTGCTTATGAGGACAAACGGATCAAACCGCTCTGATGGCAAACACGGGAAGACTCAGGTACATTAGTTAGAGAGAATATACATGACGCATCATCTTTGTATAGAGGATTCATTGATGTAGCCAGCCAGCTTGACACGTGCTCATTGTTTGCATTTGTATAGATTGGCTGGCCTATATAACACCTGACCATTATATGACATTTTCACCACAGCTTATGAAATAGTGGCACAATGACAATGTGTGCAGCCATTCTCCAGTCATCGAGAAAAAAGGTTCTTCGGCTTGTGTAGTAGAACACTTTGAAGAACCCTCTTTTGTTCCACATTAAACTTATTTTACTTAGTTCTTTTATTTTCTTTATTCCCAACGTCAAGTCGCAAAACCCTCCTGCCCTGTCAATGTGAGTACAATACGTTGTCACAATTTCCATGTCCAGTTTCCGGATTCGTGCGTGGGTAAAAGTATGGCCTCAGGCTGAACAGTTATTTTTGTCTGCAAGTCGGAAATGACCTGCAGACTTTTCACCTTTCAGTGATCTGTTGCACCATTAGTGTAAGGACGCATGCATGCATGGAAACCTTACTTCAGGCCAGTGGAACCAGAAAGTGATACCAAAACCTATGTGTATACTGCCCTCTGCTGGTGGAACTTAAAAAATCCCTGGTGAGGGCAGCTTGCTGGTGAAACATCGACACAGTATATTAAATCGTTGTTGCACTGGGGCAAGAATGTGCAGCTATTCTCTTTGTCTTTGAACCTGGAAAGCCCACCATTATGTCTATGGTTAATTCATTACAAACCTACATCAGGTAATTTTGTTGGTTTCCAGCCAGATTCTTGTTCAAGTTTCATGATAAAAAATACACAGTTTTTCTGTTGACGAAGCTTTACTGTAATAGTCTCTTTAATGGCAAGGGCCCCATTCACATAGGCCACTTTAGTGTATAGAGAGGGGCCTGTGGGCATGTGCAGCTTTGTGAATGATGAGCGCACTTACTGAGACACATCACACTAGTAGGCATTCAGAACCAGCAGCAGCAGCAGCAGCACAGGGACAGGGTAATCAACTGGATGGAGCTAAAACAAGCTCAGATAACAGACAATTAAAAGGGTTCTTGGGACTCATGTATTCCTAATGCATTTCTCACACACAAACGCCAATAAACACGCGCAAGCATGCACACACACACACGTACACACACACGTACACACATTTATTTTCTGACATTAGCCAACGATGTGAATCTCCCCTCCTGTTGATTTATACTGTGCACCTCTAATAACACTGTATACTGACCTCCAGCCATTATTTACAGGTGTTTACTCTACTGGATGAAGTATGGTCCCAGCAAAGAGACATTTGTTTACTACCAATCACAGGACTGTGCTCAAGAATATGAGGATACACTGTGTGAGACCCTTTGTCTCCCTATGCTATTTTTAGGAGACACAAATGCCTTCCGGCAAAAAACACATGAATATGGATAGTGTGCTTGGCTGTTCAGAGTGGTTTCCAGCAAGAGAGCAATGATTTAGACAGACTTCTTGCAGACACTGTGTGTGTGTGTGTGTGTGTGTGTGTGTGAGCGTGCGTGCGTGTGCGTGTGCGTGTGTGTGTGCGTGAGCGTGCGTGCGTGCGTGCGTGTGTGTGTGTGTGTGTGTATGCCATACAGCACATGTATGAGGACGGTGTGGTACTGTAGTGTAGTGTGTGTCCTATACTGTTTTGGATGCTGGAAGTTGCCTTAATGTTTTTCAGTCAGCAATTGTTGTATTACAGTGTTCCAAACTGAGATAAATCATTTTGCCACAACATCAATGAGTCTTAACTCCCCATCTTGAAAGCCCACGATGCTTTTATCAGAACAGATCAGAACACAAATACGACATTTGATAAAGAGAGAATTTTAAGAGAATTTAAGGTAAACCCACACTTCCTGAAAACGTTGAATTGAATTGCCAACATATTTTGCATCTTAAGTCTTTTATGATCTGCTATTGTTTGTGATCTTACTGGCTTGCAAAAATAGATCACAACCACTTATCTGGTGTAATTGATTCATGACGCAAATAGGAAATTATTGTGGATATTATGAATATTTAGTTGCTCCAAAAATAGTATTTCTCTGCTGCTAAATTTGAAACCTACAAATTGGCTTATTTCAAGCAAGCATATCACTATTTCAACATTTTAAAGGGTGAGCTTAGAAATGGGTATTGGTAGAACAGGATACAGTACTATTTCATGGCATTGACAAGGTGAGGAAACGTAAGTGGAGATATGTATGTGTGAATCCATGTTCAGTTTATTATATTATTTAGTTTATTATGACAAGTCTACTGATGTGATAAAGGGGATACTGGATGTGACAATATGCGTATGCAAACAAGACTAATTACTGTAATCCTATTTGATTTACACTGGCAAACATACTCTTTAATTAATTTTCCTTTTTTTGGATACTAATGTGTTGTGTTGACAGAGATTTCATGTGCAATTTTCACAATTTCTTGTGAAGTAACCAACAATTAGAGAGTTAGGCAGTTGCACTGCACACATACAATTCTGGTTTTATGAACACATGGTTGGATAAATTGTCTGAGTGATATTTCACAACATGGCATGGGCAGATGAACCAACATACACTGACTGCCTTCCTGTCCTCAGCATACTTTGCAAGTCAATATTATTCAAAGGATGTCTATGTAGTATATGGCTTTAAATAGGCCAATTTGGGCTTGGAGCGTATGCATCTTGGAAGACAGGTTTATTTTGGTGTAACTCAATTTTTCAAGTCTCCTTGAGCGTCACTGTATATCCTTGAGAAAGAGGCCAGAGGCAACGATACTTTCTAAACAGCTCTGAAAAGTTCGGGGCCCATTTTCCATGAGTGAAACACAACACTAAACTGTGCAAAACCCCCCATAATATTTCAAATAGAATGTTGTGAATACTGCAAATATCATGCTCTGCAATACTTTAAAGGGGCAATCTGGGATTCAAACAACAACAAAACAGTCTCCGTACGGTCTCTCTCTCTCACTTATCTCCCACTTATTTTGGAAAATAGCTGAGAGACGGGGCTGGGATACAACAAGCTTTATTTTGGGTTCTAATGGGGAAAGACTGTTTCTCATGAGACATTTAGTTATATGATTCCAGAATCAATGGCTATGTATCATTCATTTAAAAGTTAAAAAAAATGCATGTACCAATCCCAGATTGCCCCTTTAACTCCGGTTGAATAATCACTTGTTTCTCAAAAGTATTGTTAAAGACCAGGTAAAATAAACATGCTGTTTCAGTTTAGCATTCAGTTATAATCTACACAAGGAAAATGGGTCCTTGGGAGTAGCCGACACAGTCTGTTACACTCAATGGTTACTGTCAATTTGGCCTGTAATCTCAGCCAAGTCCACTAGAGGGTGCACCAGCACTCTGTTGGAAACAGATGACTTCTCTCAGAGTTGTCAGTAACACAGGGTAGTTAGGTGGATGGGTCCATGGATGGGTCTGGGGTCATCCTTCGGGCATATTATGATTGGTCCAGTTTTGCATCCTCTACAAGAGGGAGATGTTTACTGTGACATGCTGTCTGATGGTTTTAAATTGCTCATATGTAGATGTAGCCCTTATCTATTGTTCTGTCTCTTTCTTGCCGCTACAGTACATCTTCACGTACGGACACTCAAAGGAGCCTAACAGATTTGCATAGACAAATCCATATGACGCATTTGGCACTGCGGTATTTAGCAACACCCAGGCGTAAGGCAAATCACTTGCCCTCTGGGTTTCAGAGAGACAGGTATCTCCCTAAACCAAATGGTTTTGTTTGTATACCTCTCATTTCACTGTTTACCTCTCCTCTAGCTATGTCCTGTCTCTCCTCTGTGCCACACGGTGGGGTGGGCATTTGGGCACTAAGGGACGGCTGTTGGAGCCTCTCTCCTCTCTGTAGAGTGGTCTTGTTCTTCTCCACTAGAGATGATGTGAGTTGGAGGGCTGGAGCTGATGCAAAGTGACGTGTCTCCCCATCACAGGAGCCGAGCTGCGGCTGGGCCTCGCTTCCCCCGCACTGGGCTGTTTTTGTTCGCCGGAGCTCATGCGGATAATTTGCCGGGATGCAGTGGAGGGCTGTCACAAGGACTTGGCTCAAGGGGTGTGGGAAAATAGCAGAAGTGTCTTCCATGCTCAAAACCCAGCCTTAATGATGAGCATTAAATATGAACGTCTTCTTTTTGTAAGCGATGCATTAAGCTCCCTTCTCATACCCCCCCCCTCTCTCTCTCTCTCTGTCCTCCACCTCCTCTCTCCCTTTCTTTCTTTCTGTCTTTCTTTCTTTCTCTCTCTCTTATTCTCTGTATCCCTGTCTTGTGTCTCATTTGAAAATGGGTTGAATAATCCAGATGACAAGCCGCCTTTAGGTCATGGCGTAAAATATTCTAAATTATTTGAGAATGGAGAGTGCAAATACAGCTCAATGCTACAGAGACAGTATCTTTGTCTGTGGCTTCAGTGTCCCATTCTCTTCATCTCTACAGTATAAAGGCTTGCTTACATTATTTTACCTTGTGTAGCATCTCCATAATACTCCCACCAAAAGAGCACAGACTAATCTTTGATGACTGCCCTCAGTGTGTGTCATGGTGTAAACGCTATATTTAATTTGCGTGGAGAAGCGCGTATCGGAATGAAGAGGAGATGATAAGAGGATGTTTTAGGCCCTCACACAGTTAATTACAGAGTTATTATATCTTTGTTTTAAACATGATCCTGAGAGATGTATAGAACATGGGAAAATTCCTCTATTAGCATCAATGCCTGTCTCCAAGCTGCCCTGGATGGCAGCGTTTAACTCAATATTGTTACACAGCATTATCAAAGGCCAGAGCCAGACTCCCCTGCTCCTGAGTGTCTGGAGTGACCTCTCCACTACCTGGCTGATCAGGAGGCTGGGCCAAGATCAGGTGTACGCGCCATGTGTACATTCATTACAACCAGGGGTTGAGATTAAGGGATCTCATTGTGAAAGTATAAGTATAAGTACACCCCTCCACCCCCCCCCCCCCCCCCCCACCCCCCACCCCCCCAAAATAGACCTCCCCGGGCATTGTAGCTAAGGACAAAGTGACATTGTGAACACTAACATCTGTGCAGAACCTTGCAGTACCAAACGCCCCAGCCAGCCCCAAGTTGGAGCAGACTCTACCGTCATCCTCCAAGGAGCAGCCATTTTGGAAGTCTCTCCCGGCACAGATGTTGCATATTAAAAAGTAGGGCTGTTTTAGAAGGAGAGCTGCGGCCGATAGAGAGGGGGCCGTTTCTCTGCGGAGCTCACCTGTGCCGTCATCCGAGAAGGCAATCCAAGAGAGGGGCCCGACCAACCAACCAAAAACAAAGTGACATTCATGATAAAGTCATCCCACTTCCTCTTTGACCCTGAGAGGCTGTGGCTGTGGACAAATGACTTCACACATGAAACTATCTTGTTTACTGCTAAGACCTTTTTTTTCATGCCATAATGGTTTTCAAACGTTTGAATGTTGTTTTTAGTATTTCTGTAATTATTCCTTGATCTTTGTTGCTGCCACATCTGTTTATATATCTCCTTGTGATATGTATAGAACAGGGAATAATGAAGGCCATTAGATGCATTGTTTGGTAAAAGAGAGCTTGCTGTGCTTTAACCCCAGCTGACCCCATGTCCATCCACACGATAAACACTGTTTCCACAGCTGAGCACCCATAACAATGAAACATAGAAAGTGTCCACAAGATGGAGATATTGACCAAACTAAAGCTATGTTTCTTCTACCTGGCTGCACATGAAACACACAGTAAATGAGTGATAAGTAGAGCTAGAAAAAAAGCTTTTTGAAAGGTATTCTGTACGTGTGGTTGTGTACAGTATTTACAAATGCATGTGTGTGTGTGTGTGCCTGTGCTTGTGTGTGTGTCTGTGTCTGTGTGTGTGTGTGTGTGTGTGTGTGTGTGTGTGTGTGTGTGTGTGTGCTTGTGTTAACAGAGTGCCTGGGAGTGGGTCCCAGAGCTGATTGGGTAGTTTTCCCTCGGGCAGCGTATGGAGGGGAGGTCAAAGTGGGTCGTGTGTGCTGCACTGTGCCGCGCCCTGTGGCCCACGGTGCTGGGGAGGGTTCAGGTGTGCGTCGACCCCCTGCTCCACCGGGCTGTAAGTAAAGAGACAGGGGAGTGCTGCTCTTATCAGAGACCCAAGCGACTGTAGGAGGCAGGCCTGGTCCTGACCATGAGAAGCCTCTCTCACCACCTCCATGGTTCAGCCTCCACACACGTATCATCAAATAGCAGGAACAACTGAGGTTGTTTTAGACTTTTGGTAACCTCATTGAGATCAGGCTTTCCTAGTTTGGAAAGCGTAGTGAAATACTTTGCAGAAAGTAGCTACAAAGGGGTCGAAAACTGTTTGAAATGAGTGACGCCTCGCCACACATGAAACCTAATACCTAATGCCTTCATCGACTCAATTTTGTGTATAGAGCACACTTCTGACAAAACAGAATTCAGTTTTTCCTTCAAGTTTTCTTAAATTTTCTTTAATGTTGTAATCTAGCATAGGCAACAACTCTCTGCAAAATAGTCCTACCTGCTCAGAAAAGACAACGCACATAACAACAAGGATCATCTACGGCATGTGGGAGAGGGTTCTTGGAAGGTAGCATCCAATGAAATTGCGAGCTTGTTCTCACAGCGCTGCGTCCAGGTTCAATCCAAGCCTGATCCAAATCTAAAATTCTCCAGACCTCCAAGAGAGGCATGAGACAAGGTCACTTCCTTAGACTACAAGGTACAGAGCATGGTCATTGTCTGTATTGGACTGGGTGGCAAAATATTCCCACACAAACAAAGCTTCCAATTATAAACGGACGAGCAGGAATGTTAAGCTAAGAATATGAATATTTCTAGTAGGGCAAAAATGCCCCTGATTTTGTTCTGTAAATAAAGAGACAAAGAGTAGCAATGTTATATAAAAGCAAGGTACTTCTTTACAATAGGAAAAGGATTGTTCTGTAACTGCACCACAAAACATTGTGAAGCTCTTCTCGATGCTGTACTGAGAACAGTGCACTACAATGGAAATGAAAATAAAGAGGATAAAGACCAATCAATTCCATCCTTTGCTATGGAGCTACACTGAGCTCCAAAACATCATTACACAAACAAACCAATGCATTCAAGGACATATCCATAGAATGCAATTTCATACAGCAAACAAACAGAAGCTCATCATAATGATGCCAGAATATTTACTCCCATTCTTTTTCTGTCTGTCTTATTTCCCTTCTTTGGTATATCTATCATTGGCCGTTTGGAAACAGGAGTCAGTCAAGGGCACCAAATTGCTCTTCTAGACTAACAGCTGTCCTGACAGCTCGCGTGGACTGCAGAGAGCACATTCCTTGTCCATGGGGGCATTATTAGGAGTATGGTGCCTCCAAACCACTAGTAATACATCTATCAGTGTGCACTGTTGCCCACCATGGTTTACCATGGCCAAATTGTATGACTGCAGTGGCACCTGGTCCTCGATAGGCATTGTTTGGCTACCTTTTGTGCCCATGCAGTGTGACACATTGCCCTCAAGCATTGACCATCTGACCAGGGAGAGAGCCACCGAACGCTATGCTAATAATAGGAGAGTGTGGGTAAGGCAGGGGCTTTTAGTAATTATGCCCCACTGTGGGGACGTGATGGGTGAAAGAGGCGAGGAGAGAGGGCTAGGGAGAGCGAGGAGAGAAAGCGCATCTCTGGGCTTCAGATCATCAGGTGAGCCTCTGTAACAGAAGCTAGTGTAAGCTACCTCCACAGGTCTGATGGTAGTGGAGGATAGGACTGGAATCACTATGATCAGTGGGGGGGGGGGGGGGGGGACTTTAGAGGTTGCGGTATCAAGGACAGTCCAGGTGCCTGAACTGAAACAACACAGCACTGCCTGATGTGGGGAACTCGGGGCGGCAGGGTTAGAGTTTTGTCCAAGCTCAATCCAGGCATGAAAATGTCCTAGGCCGTTCCCTCGATCGGAAGCCAAGGTCTTGGCTAGAGCGGGTCTCCCAGGGTTACACAGACCTGCCCTTGAACTCAGCTCCCGGGGAATAAACTCATTTTCTCTAGAAAAGTGGAGAAAAGAAACGATTATCCAACACAGTCTCCTGTGAAAGATATTCTGAGATGATAGAGCACACTGAGAGGAAAATGAGGCTGAGGCAAGCCACCTGACCAACGTTTGTTTGCATAGTGACATTTATATTTGTTTTTCTGTGTGTGTGTGTGTGTGTGTGTGTGTGTGTGTGTGTGTGTGTGAGTGAGTGTGTGTGTGTGCGCTCCATTCACAGCATCGCAGTACACAAGCCCCTCATTTTGAGCAAAGGAATGGTACAATTTACACTATGCACACATGTAGCTAAGGAGCAGCAACAAATAAAAAACAGAGCCTAAAAATAAAAAATAAAAACGACTTGAGAATTAATTAAAGTCAGAGTCTACAGCAACAAACAGATGTGTCCTATTTAGGCTAATATCAACTTTAGCTAACTAGTGGAGGGAACTTGTGATTGATGGCGTCTGTCACCGACAGAGCTTCCAACATGCCTTAATCCTCTCCAGTGGTTACACAGCACTGAGACATACACAATGCCTGATCTTCTATTCCTTTATTCAAATCCCATCAATTGAATGGAGTGATCAGAGGCGTTGCCCTCTCTGGAAGAGCTTAATCTCTCCCTGACACATGGAAGGCTTGCTGGACTTTGATGATGCAGCCGCATATCCTTTTGGGCTTTCACACAACTCTGTGTGCGCCCATACCTCAGTCAGCTGTCTGGAGAACAATCATTCAGTACAAAGTACTGTCAAGGCTTCAACGAGCAGAAGCTTCACCCCGCCAGCCGCTAATTCACCCACCCCTCTCCTCTCCTTGGCCGCCTGCAATGCACTGTGGGATTGGATAATGAAATCCCACATGCAATTAATGGTGCTTTCAGAGGCCATGGTTCAAGCAGTGTGGTGGAATTTTCCTATGTGGCCCGGGTTGTGGTGCCATGAAAGCTGTACGGTAGGCACCTCATCAGACGTATGCTGGACAACTACTAATAACCTATACCTGTGTATGATAGTTAACTACTAATAACCTATACCTGTGTATGTTAGACAACTACTAATAACCTATACCTGTGTATGATAGTTAACTACTAATAACCTATACCTGTGTATGTTAGACAACTACTAATAACCTATACCTGTGTATGTTAGACAACTACTAATAACCTATACCTGTGTATCATAGTTAACTATTAATAACCTATACCTGTGTATGATAGTTAACTACTAATAACCTATACCTGTGTATGTTAGACAACTACTAATAACCTATACCTGTGTATGTTAGACAACTACTAATAACCTATACCTGTGTATGATAGTTAACTACTAATAACCTATACCTGTGTATGATAGTTAACTACTAATAACCTATACCTGTGTATGTTAGACAACTACTAATAACCTATACCTGTGTATGCTAATCAAATACTAATAACCTATACCTGTGTATGTTAGACAACTACTAATAACCTATACCTGTGTATGATAGTTAACTACTAATAACCTATACCTGTGTATGATAGTTAACTACTAATAACCTATACCTGTGTATGTTAGACAACTACTAATAACCTATACCTGTGTATGATAGTCAACTACTAATAAGGCTGTCTGCGGTATTATGTACTCTGTCCACAAGTAACAGTCAATTATATGCATATGTATGTGTTTATTCTAAGCTACCATTTCTAATCAACAAGTAATTCATCAAACACTGTGCAACAGTATTATGGGACCTATCACACTGATGATTATTTTGATTTATTTGATGGGGCCATAAAGTCTTTGAGCAGGTGTTAGCTGTGCAGTGGCATGATGTAATTGTCCTATTTTCACTAAATCCCCACCCTCTTGATTAAGATAACATTATTGTGCTAAAGTTGATGTTTGACATTGAGGTGCCACCATCACACATTTTCTCTTGAATAATTGGTGACAATTTCGAAGATAGTCTGTGAGAATAAAATCAATGATGTATTCTTTTCACCAAATAAGACTCAGGTTTGACTATCTCTCCATTATAATGATAGATTCGACTTGAATAACACCCACACAGCGAAGGATGTCAGGGTAGAAAAATGAGCGTGTGTAGTCACAACAGGGGAATGTACAGTATGTCATCTGTGTATCAAATGTGATCATCTTCATGGGCTGGGCGTTGTGTCTACCGTCTGGTAACATTCTCCGACAGCCACACAGAGCCCATCCCTCACTCCGAGCCCGGCTCTACCTGGGAAATGACCATTCCCATCAGACAAGGTTTGTCATCCACTGCACATGTCAACATAAGGCTGCCTTATGTGGTGTGATAGGCACACACACACACACACACACACACACACACACACACACACACACACACACACACACACACACACACACTCATGATAATAATAATCTGAGCTGAGGAGTGCGCATATTGCAGATTGAAGTGTACATTCATGTCCAAAATGATATCCATAGGGGTGGACTTAATGCAAAAGTCAACAGAAGCTGTGTTGTCCTTGTGTTCCGAATGCAGTAACAACCATACTCCCGTGAAAGCAATAGTTTTTCATATGGCTTTGTGGGGAAAAAAAAAAGATATATATTTTACACATGATTCCTGCATGTAAATCAATGAACCAATTGAACAACATGCTTTTAGCCACACATTCAAGCAAGGTTACCTGAGATTAGCCAGATTTGGTCTTACTTTACTCAAATCTAAGTCATAAACAACAAGGCTTTTCAACAAGGTCCATCAGCAGCACACAACATTGTGTCAAAAAGTGGAAGATAACTGCATCTCCAAAGAAAGGATGAGGTTTTACAATGCAATGCTTTCCCTCATTTTTAATAAATGGATATCTCCCCCCCTTGCAAAACACATAATGAACCATTTTTCTTTGACATACTGTAATAGCTATGCACACCAGGAAAATAGAAAGACAATCATACACAAACACTGCAGAAGAGCTGTTGTGTTGCTCTGCAGGTAGGTATAATTGGGGGTTGTTTTGGCCAGCTTTTGTCTTGTTCTTTATCAAGGCTTACTTTCTGACAGATCCCCTTGAATTATTCCTCATGTGCCCAGTAATAGCAACATTTACCTGCAAATCAGCCATTAAACAGATCAACAAAGATCTCTCCACCTCTTCAAAGCTCCATTACCCCCTTAAATGTCATGAAATTGCCAGCACAAAATTCGTATTTACCTTCCTGTTTGCATTTTGCAATTCTGATCATATTTAATCAGGCCTTTGAACAATGTATATTTTTCCTGTCACAGAACTTTCAAGTATTGTGTTGGATCAGGCAAAACTAAGCTTCTCTCCTTTGATTGTATGTGGTCTATCTAGGGTGCAGGGCTTTACAAAACAAACTAGCACCCCTTGGCTGAGAAGACAGAGACACTGCTGACTTCCACACTTTTCGGAAGAATTGTGCATTTGTGAGGCTGAATTGATATAATTAAAATTGCATTTGAAAGTTCCCCTTTCCAATTCAAAGTGGGAGCCTCAGCAAAGTTGTTGTTTTCTCACTCTCCACCATTTGCATCAATACTATCATCACTGACAACCTGCTTGCAAACTTCAGGACCCACCATGCATAAAACAAATCATTTCAGGATGTCAGCAATAATGTGTCGTGGTGATGCTAATCTGTTTACCAGTTTCCTCCCAATACATTGCTGTAAAGATGGCTTTTGTGTTGAGTGCTTTGACTGCATGTCACGGAGCATTGATTCGAGTGTGTGTGTGTTTGTATGTGTGTGTGTGGGTGTGTTCGTGCGTGTGTGTCTGCATGCATGTGAAAGTGTGTGTGTGCATATGTGAATGTGTGTGTGTACACTTTGAGAAATTAAATTACCTTCGTTATAAAGGTAACCTTTTCAATTAAGCTCTTCATCAACTATGAGGGGAATGTACAGTATGAAATGTGTTCTATCTACTGTACTACCAAACTGTGGTGTGTCTGTGTTTCGTTGTGTCGTTATGGAGCAAGAGCAGACAGAACAGATCAATGGTATGATGTGTGAAAATAACGTCTCCTCTCCACCCACCTGCATCCACCATGATGAATGGTGTATATGCAGTACTATTCTTTGAACTGAGTGTTCAATTGTGCCTTGAGACCCATCAGCAGTGACGTTCTCTCCTTGTTACAATGATAACTCCATGGTCTCTCTGCAGCAGCTACAGTACATGTGTTCCGGGGGGTGTGGGGGGGGGGTGTGGGGGGGGGTCTCACCAGTCTTTTTGTCGAGCTGTTCCGTGGTACTGATAATTAGCAGCAAAGGCTATGGAAATGAGTCAGAGGCTGTCAATTTGGTTGGTTAAATGAGTTCAAAGGGAAAAAGAGAAAGTTGGAGCCGGGGTTCAGTGAGTGTGTGATGGCTCTGGACGATTCTATTCATCTTCAGGAGCCTCGGCTTTTCCTTTATGTTATACGGGCCCTTAGTTTTCATCTCCAATAATTATAATGAGGCTTTTCACACTTCTCACCCTCCTCATCGGTCAATTATAACACAATATTGATTTGTTCCAGGAGAAACCATTAAGGATGCACAGGCAGGAAATCACTGATATGCAGACTAATATGACAAATGCGTTTTAATCCCACGTTACATTAAAATGCCATCTTGTACCGCTATCAAGCACCAAATAAATGATCAAATTAAACTATTTTGTCTGCTGAAGAGATGGGCTCCCCTGCTCTGGTTTTTGGTCATTTTGCTAACTGTCAGAGACTCTCAGTGTACACAACTAATCAATATACTTCTTTTAATGAATCCTAATACAGCAACTTATCACGTTTACTTACAAATAACAGCAGTTGTAATGATACGCAAGCTCACTTGTAATCACTCATCGTTTCTATACACTCAAAAGCCCCCATAAGTCTCCCTCTACTTTGACATTGTTTTATCGGCTCAGGTATGCCCACTTCTTCATTGAGGGTTGACTGCAGTACTCTATATACGTTATTGCTTTCCATGGCAGTCAGGGGTTCTATACTGTATAGCACGTGCAGTGGCACAGTGAGTGCAGTATGGGGAGAGAGTGTGCAGGCAGCCACAGAACGGGAGCATGTGGCAGTGTCAGCAGCCTAGCGCGGCCAGGCTTCCTGGGGTTGAGGCTGAGCTGTGCTCCATACGGAGGGCCTGTGTTGGGAGCCCTGGGGCCATGCAGTCCCAGGTCAGCAGATGGGCCTGTGATTATTATTTCCAGGCCTGTCTTACCTGACCACTTCTTCACTCCGTGAACAGCTGTTTCACTCGCTTCACTGAGACGCTACATGAACGGCCATTTTTCTTTCTGTTCTTTACTTTGTACATAGTATAAATCTTTACTGTGACCCTGCTCCGGGCTCCATCCACCTGTGTCTTACCTCGGGCAAAATCTCCCTTTGAGGATTCTTTTTCTTTTTTCTTTTTTTCTCAGGTCTTTACCTGCACAGCAAAATAACTACTAACTGAATTATTGTCTTTTATCAGACAAAGGCATATTGCACAAGAGTAATTCTGCAGCACAAGATGTTTCTTGACATTTTTGGTCAATATTTTTTCAGCCATTATAAAAGACAAGCAAACATCGCAAGGTCTTGCAAAGTGGAGCAGCATTCAATTGAAAGTACATCCTTCAAGAGGAGGACTCATCTTTGCTGTCTATGCTGTATTGTGGCTGTGTACAGTAAACTTAAAAGTAATCTTGTTATTCTCTCAGAAAATCTCTGCATCTCACAAGATGATTCATAATGGGAGAATGACTATATTTGAACACTTGTATATTTGTTGTGAAATCAAAACAGCATATTGTCTGTGAAAATCCTGCATTAGTGTGCAATATAGAATACGAATAGTAATCAAATGCTTCCTTATAACCTGTCAGAATAAGACGAAGAAGTCATCAGACTGATACAGACCATGTATTACCTTTTTAATCATAGGCATCACATAATGCATAGTGTACCGGTTTTTGGATGAATACCCTCTTTAGTAGACCAATCCATCACACTGCAGGGAATAATGTTCTACATCTTTAGGAGCACCTGGTGTCCAGACTATTTCTGTATTCTAAACACTGTCAGTACAAACAATTTGTACTCCAGCCTGTATTGTCTGGTAAGGGCCATTACGTCCCATTACTCTTAGATTTCTTTTTATGGTGAATTCTTACATTATGAATTATAAGGGGTACTTGTAAGCATGCTACTTCTTCCCATATGATAAGGGAAGATAACATATAAAATAAGATAACATACAAAACAAGAGTATCAAATCTTCCTAATGTTGAATTTCATATCCATTGCAACCGTCTGAGTATAGTTCTTTATTAGACTGTGGTGGAATCTAAGGCTTTGGTCGAAGACTCCAACAGATATGAACAGCCTTTGGTCTGAGAAAACAACAGATCAAAAGTAATATCTACTGTACTCGGCAATCCAACAGAGACCTATTTTTCTGTAGAACAAACGTCTTTTGGTGGGTAGTTTAGTAGTTACAAAAACAAACTGGAGGGAAATATTTAACCATGAACACAAAGAGAATTGCTGCAGCACTTTCCAGCAGCCGAATCATTCAACATAGACTCAAGCACTGGATGAAAAAAGGGGATTCGGCTTATTTATTGATGAAAATGAAATGGCAGAGAGATAGAATTTATTTGAAATGCACAACATCCTAACTGATCCTGTATTCTCAAAGCAAAATACAACATATTTATTTATATCATTAAGCATAAAAAAGAAGCTTCCAGAATCCTTAAAAACCTTGCTACAGAATACAGTTTGGTGATTGATTCTCACCATTAGGTTACTGCCACATACCACTGTTGATCAGAATTTCCCTTTCATGGAGAGAGTACATTTAGATTCCCAGCCCCTCCCTCAAACCCTGCAGTGTGCTCTCAAGGAAATGCGTGGAAATGAATTATGGAAATTTCTGATGGGAAACTTAGTGCATTAGCTTTTCATTTAGCTTGCTCGTGTCCTGAAGCGCTGCTCCAACCTGCGAGGGACAGTGCTGGAAATATAACTCTCCGCGGCGGGAAAGCCCAAAGGGCCGCCTCTCTCAGTCAGGGCACGGGCTGGCCGATTTATCTGGCAGTGGCCTGGGCCTGTCTGATACAAGCTCTCATACAGGTGGATTTATCACCCCCTGCCTGGAGCTGCAGGCCTACAAACTCAATACAAGACTCCATTTTTTATACTGGGTAACCACAGCCACCTCTGCTAACTCTCCTCAACCTCTAGAGCCTAGGTGATTGTACTGTCCCAGACACATTTTTATTTGTGTCAATGCTCCATTTTGAAGGTAGTTTGGGAGCTATAAAGAGAAAGAAATATGTGATATTGATGGTATTTATTTACAATTCATTTACAATTTGTAATTCTCAGTACGTTCCAAAAAAAACATTTTAACCTGATTTCTATGAAGAAGAATTCATATCAATCGAGTCAACTTCTAATTAGTTGCCAGAGTTTACCCCCTAGTCTACAAAGTGGATATACACGTTGTAGATTGCACCTTTCACCAGCCCCAAAAAGTCAAACTGAATGTTGTTACATTCATTACTATTCAGATAGTAAGACCCAATTCAGAAATCACTTTGACTGTTTCTCATACAGTACATTGCCTTTAGATTGGACTTTAGGTAGGTTTATTTCTTTTCTTGGTGTTGTTTTCCTCCATACAAAAGCTATATTTTTGTTTTAGACATGCCATACATTGCTTAGGTCTGTTGATTTACAACAGCAATTAATGCAGCAAAAGGTTCATGGAGACACCAAGTTTAGCTGGTTTCTACACACAGAAATGTGCCTTTAATTTCAGTCAGTAGGTCAACAAGGTGACCCTGTACTTCCAGCGGTGGATAAGAGAAACGACAGAGCTCCTGAAGGTACACTCTACACTGGCACTTGCTCTGAGAGGCAGCAGAGAAGCATAGAATTGTTAAGTGAACAGTCTGCTCTAAACAAGCATTACCTCACACAACCCAGGGGCCTGCTGTTGCACTTACGTAACTGGGAGTGCTCAAAAAAGACACTGTGTTTGTCACAGGTGTGAGTTTCTGTCTGAGCAGTTGGAAAATGAGAGGCTATGCATTAGGGGTGTGGGGTAGATTAGCCTGTGCACATGACACAGTCTGGCACGACACCCCCATGGGTTTTCAAATGGTACATTCCATCAACACTGTGAAAAAGACAGCTCTTAAAAGCAATGCATCGATGAAAAAACTGTCTCAGAAAATGTCTCCTTCAATTGTGTCATCGTCTCTGCATACGGTTGTAAACACTGTTCAAGGCAAGGTGGGCTGACTGTCTGACATGGACTTTGATGTACAGCACTTCTTCAGTGTCATTAGAACACTGGTTCATAGGATTTTGATATTTTTTGTTTATTCAGTATATTCAATACATGAAAATACGAAGTCATTACTTCATTCTCCCTCTGTTAACTTATATAATGACAGTATGTAGCAGCAGAGATAGTTTTTGGACATATTGAAAACTTCCGGCTGCAGTATACTATAAGGTCTAAGGTTAAATTCCATTGACGTAGCATTAAATCATGCAGTAAATGAAACTCGTAACACAGTTTATAGGCGACCATGTCTGGGTAATTTATTTTCTTTTAGGAAGAGTCCCCTCTCTTTAAAAGCAAGAGTTATACCCTTGACCTTATTCATGCCCATTGTTATGGTAAAAATCTAGTTAATACTTTCAGGGACATGAATCCTTGTATTGTGCAACTTTTGAAGTTGTATTGAGTAACAGCTTCTCTGCAGAGCTCCTGCCCCAAAGTGCTGTACTATAAATGCACAGTCAGCCCTATTCTGATAACAAATATCAGCTTTCAGAAACACGCTGTAGCAGCCAACTGGTCACCATGCGGGAGGCAAGCCCTTCGGCCAGTAGCAAGCTGGTCCCAGCCCACTGGCAGAGGCTACGGCGTACCCGCCTCAAGCCTGAGCCGCGCCTCCACTCACAGTCCGTCACGCCAGCCTGCGGTGCATGCCTGGCAAACGCCGCTGCGCCTTGCCAAGGAAGATTTATACCTGGTGCTTGACCTACTTGAGTTTGCATCTATATTAGTGGAGGAGAGGGCTTGGTTGTGGGGGAAAGAAAGGTCACAGAGAGCTCAGGTCCTCCACTGATGCATCAGGATGATGGAGCTGGCTAATTTAATAAGCAACAGTTGTCCCCTTCGCTGCCACAGATGGTGCGCTGCAGCTCAGGGCAGTCTGTAAGCCAAGCCTCGAGTGCAAATACTGTATTTCACAACAAAGGCCTGTTCAGGAACCAGACAGGTAACTCAATTTACTGCACCCATCTTACATGTAATTGTGCATAGACAACTAAAACATGATTTATATATTTCTGTAGTTATACTGGTGACACGTTATAATAATGTTCATTTATGAGCTAATTATATACCATAAATAAATTAGGAACTCACTATTAAGAAATAATTATTCCAACAATTATAACGTTATTAAATAACTATACTTATTAGTAAATATCATAAGTATTTACAAATGATTTACAGATGATTTGTTCAATATTTTAGAATGATTTTCTAACTGCCTATACATAATTTGTACAACATGAACACATGTTCATGGATGTTTAGATAAACTTTGTTTACCCCAGTGTTTGTCATGTGTTACAAATAGTTTGCAAATTAATTCATAAATCCACAGATTATTTTCTTTTATAGGTTTTTGGTATTAAACTATTCAGCGTTTATAAACATTTATAAAGGTTTATAAGCCATTTGTAGACCTTTCATGCTAATTATTTGATCATCAATTCACAAATCCACAGAACAAATGACAATTGGGTTTTATTCTTTGAATCATTTCAATGAACTTTATGATTAAACAATTTCAGTGAAATGTGAACAATTTATTACCTACCACACAATACAAAAAACCCCATAATCATAAGAGAAATGAAAATAGAATACTACCCTCGATATACGTCACTTCCGTTCGTAACCGTATACCATCTAGCCACAACCTCCTGAGCTCTGTAAAGCCAGCAGAATACAGCAGCAGCTGGCAGTCCAACTGTCCAATATATCTATTTTTGGAATGTTTTATTTAAAATGTATATTTCAAGGAAGCACTTTTATTTGGAAGGTTTCGCCAACCGGAAGTTCCCTGTCCCTGCGAATCGCTGCTCCAGTCAAGGTTGCATATGACTGAGATGCCCTGAGTCTTCATTTTCAATAGCAGCTCTAATAAAACGCTTCCGGGCTCCATCATGGTGGCAGCGGCAGACAGCGCGCAAACGTGGAGATGATGAGTTTCATGAAACTCAAGTCAGTCTCAAGAGTTTACTTAATGGTTTACCCTACTGCGCATGTGTGGTGTGCACTCCTCCACTATAAAGCCGTTTTTGATTTGTCATAATCCTTTTCATGGATTTCATTTATACTACAAGTTTGGCTACTTGTAAAATAGACTAAAAACGAGGTTGTGAACTTAGATTTAGTTTAAAAAAAAAAAAAAAAAGAAGAAGAAGAAGTATATAGGTGCAAGGTACTCGGCAGTAGTTTCCCATGCATATCAATGAAGCAGAAAGGGGGCGTGGCCATTCGGGTCTGTTTCAGGGGTTTCGTCCGTTATAAGAACTAGAAAAGAAATTCCAGAAGAAACTTCTAGGGCTTGGAAAGTCTTATTTTGGTAGTAGAAAAAAAGTATAAAGATAGTTTGTAGAAAGATGGTTTGGATGATTGATAGATAGATGAGAGTCTTATTATGGTTGAGTCTTATTATGGTAGTGGACAAAGTTAAAGATGATTTGGTTGGAGTTACAAAAAACGTAATAGTTGAATGGGTATCAGGAAGCTTTTATCAGGGTTGATGATGATTTTATGGGTAGTTGAAAGAAAGTGAGATAGGTTGGGTTAGTTGGTTGGTTGGTTAGATGGATGAATGGTTACGTGAAGATGCATGTTCACTTTTTGACCCCTGTTCACGAAACAAAGCTCAAAATGGATTCATATCTGTTGTGTGAATGGAGTCCATGTACATATGTTTTCCCCCCCTCAAAACATGAAATACATGAACCCTCACCCCCTGTTTAAGAGTGTATGTTGCCTCCTACAATGAAGGGTCTGGGTCACTGTGTAGTTCAGCTCCCACCACCAGACCTAGCACCACATTGTGAGTATCAGGGGCCCTGGAAGAGCAAGAACTACATGTTGTCACAAACCTGCTTTGTCAAATAAGGTACGTGGAAGTTTTCCATCTAGACCTGCCCCCCATGTGGACATGTGAAACATCCATCGACAGAGCCAGGGGGACATTACCAGCCGGCTGTATAACAGGTTTGCCCCGCCTGCTTCTGATGGGTCAATAAAACAAGGCTCTGTTCCCCATACCTGTGATGACCCTACACGTAATCATCACATTAGAGGTATAAGTAGAACTGCACTTTACAAACAGCATTCCTGTTGTAGGGAAGGACACCCTGAACGCAATCTTTTCATGGCCTGTTTGGGCCCCATACATAGAAAACACATCCAACAACATGTTTGTCATCGTGACCACACGTGAAGATGGACGTTCACTTTTTGACCCCCGTTCACAAAACAAAGCTCAAAATGGATTGATATCTGTTGTGTGAGTGGAGTCCATGTACATATGGTTTTTATTTTATTTTTATTTTTATATAAAACATACCATTGACAGCAGTGAACAACCCTCACCCCCTGTTTAAGAGTGTGTGTTGCCTCTGACAGTTGAGGGTCTGTGTCGCTGCGTAGTTCAGCTCCCACACCCAGACCTAGCATCACAGTGTGAGTGTGATCAGATGATCTCTGGTGTAACAAGGCCCCGGAAGAGCAAGAACTGTCATGATAGAATGATTGACAGCAGAGGAGGAGGAGAAGAATAAAGAGGAGGAGGAGGAGAAGGAGATCAAAACGATTAAGAGATTAATCAGTATGGGTTATATTGAGTGAAGCAGTAGTGACTGGTGAAAAGATGATGGCTACATAGTTGAAAGGTTAGGACAGATATAATGTTGGAAAGACAGAACGTTAGATAGATAGTATTGTAAAAGGTCATAGATAGAATGTTAGACAGATAGATAGATAGATAGATAGATAGATAGATAGATAGATAGATAGGGTGAGCCAGGGGTAGTCCAGTGGAGTGGGTAGAGAGTTGGTTTGTGGAGTGGTTGGATGTGGTAGAGTTGGTTGGTTAACTAGATGAGAGTTTTTGGAGTTACAAAAAGCTTATTAGTTTAAAAGGTTTAATCGGTATCAGAACGTTTTTTATTAGGGTTGATTAAGATTTTCTGGGCAGTTGAAAGTGAGATAGGTTGGTTGATTGGATGGATTAATGAATAGATGAAAGGGAGGATGGATGGATGAGAGGGGAGGTATAGAAAGATTAAAACAATTAAGAGCTTCATCAGTATGGGTTATACTGAGTGAAGCAGTAGTGACTGGTGAAAGGAAGAAAGGATGATGCTATGTATTGATAGATAGATAGATAGATATAAGGTTGGAAAGATACAGTAGAAGGTTAGATAGATAAGATAAGCCTGGGGTAGTTCAGAGGAGTGGGTAGAGGGTTGGTTGGTTGGTTGAGTGGTTGAGAGTGGTAGAGTTGGCTGTAGGGTAGAACTGGTAGCCAAGAGAATGCATTGTTGTGTAATCATTCAGAGAATGAGTTCTGCAGGTCTCCTGTTGTTTTTATTCAAGAGTTGTGAAAGTTCCATAGCAGTTAATGGGGCTCTCAGAATGCTGGCCTAAGTCAACATTCCACTATGTTAAAAGATGTTAAAAGAAAGGAGTTTTTGAGTTACAAAAAGCTGAATAGTGTAAAAAGTATAATGAGTTTGAAAAAATATAAATGTAAGCAACTCAAGTTAGACCTCTCTGCACGTTTTACAGTTGGAAAGGTAGAAGAAGAAGAAGATGTATGACCAATAACAATAGTAGGACTTGCTGAAGCAAGCCTACTAATTAACGGAGCGTTTTGACTCTTGGTTAATATGCGCCATGGTTCTATGGTCAAGGCTCCAGGTTTTCATGACAACACAGTCGTTTAACTGTACGGGAACATCAGGAACAAAACATTGTTATTTTGAAGACTGTTGCTAGCTAGTTAGTTTGCCTTGCACTGAAAGCCTTATGGTGTTAGCTAACTGACTGGAACTGTTATGAAAGGATTGGCAAGCCAGCTATGCTAGATATCTGCAGTAACATTGTAGTTGCATGTGTTTGATGATGGTTTTTGACTGTATTGTAGCTAATTAAATGCTTGTTACATCAAATGTAACTGAAGTTGTCCAAAGTACAATAAAAATCAATTGTCATTTCCTCTGTGTTTTCTGGGGTTTATGGCTTATAAAGGGTGAGTAGTTGCATTAGGGACTGTAGAACTCTCTACACATTATTAATAAATGATTGAGGAATGTATTTACAAATCATTTATAAAATATAAGGAACACTTAAGAAAAGGTGCCAGTGTCACAATTTATGTATCAAGGTCTGCAAATAGCTTATACACCTAAATGCATGTTCATAAAGGGTGAATTCTTGCAATGTGTTTTGATGTGTTTAACAAAACATTTGTACATTTTTATGAATATAGTTACTAATAATTCAGTAAGCATTTAATCATTTTTTAAATGTTCGAATAAAATGTGTTAATTGTGAGTTCATTAATGGTTTATAAAATAAAGTGTTACCGTTATAAAGTATAAAGTGTTACCGTTATCCCTTGTATGAGATTGAGACTGAATGAGATATTTCTTTCTTAAAACCCATAGTAGATGACCTTTACAAAAGAAGATGAAAACATATTCATACAGTTACAGTATTACATACATAAATATCCTTGGGCTATGCCACACAATGTTTCTCACACTGTTGTATTCAATACAATGGAATTGCTATTGTTTAGTGGCAACGTTGAAACACTATACTGGAGGTAAGTCACCTGGCATTAAACATAAAAAAACAATTTGATGTCTTCGAATAAAGCACCTGAGAATTATGTTGGAGCACAATGTAATTTACATGATAGAATAACCTTCCTTAGGTGAGGGGGAGAAAATAGATAATGTATTCAGTGTATTTGTGGTCATGCTCTTGAGTTCTTTATCACCAAGAGAATAGCATTAAATCACCTCACAGGGGGAACAGGGGAGTCGCAGGAAGGAAGACATGAAGGAGCCTCTGGATCTAATGAATTCCTAGGGGAATAAACACACCTACGAATAAAGCCCTAATCACAAATTAAGTGGTTGTTGCCATCATACCTTTGTAGAACATACCCACAGACACGGCCCTGTGAATATGTGTTCAAATTATTTCTCCAGCTCCAGCAACAGCAAAAAAGAAGATAAGAGATAAGCTATACAGTCCTCAGACAGGCTGTGTTTAAAGATAGGACACAGCTCATTTCCTAAGTAATCCCCTGTTTGAATCCCTGTTTCATTTGCTATGTGTTACACTGGATCTCAAGGGTCAAACTGAAATGATATTAAAGTCATTGAAAGGTCATGCCACTCTTGTGCTCATGAGCTCTGCCACATGATGCAGGCTCATGTTTTTTAACAAGCTGTATGGATCTGACACCTTGGCAATCTTACTTATTTGACATAAAAGTCAGTCGTCATTAAGTTCATTGCTGAATCAAATGTTTTAACCAATACAGTAAAAAACAGTCTGCCAATATAACATACAGTACTAGCTATTGAACCAGGTACAGTAACTACCAGAACAAAGGCATGGTTTTTCTCCATTGAATAATCCCACTGAGCCTTCTTTGAAGGAGTTCTTCTTTCTTACACCAGAAAGGTGGATAGGGCAGATTTTAATCAATACAGGAAAACAAGGAACTCAAGGGACGTGAGGAGCCTACAAGTCAGGATGAAGATTAAACACCTCTGTCTAAAACATGTTCAGCTCATGTCAGGAAGCCTGGGCAACTTCAAATCCATCTATCAAATGCTATCAAACTGTGTTTTTCTAACAAAGCAATGTTGTATGACATGTATTCTCTCCTACAGCTGTAGGTGAGCAACTGTATCATAAATCATATCAGACAAAGCTCAGCTTGACCTCTAAACGGTTGTATATCAAGGCTATTCTGATTCACTGCGTAAAGGATGTCTTTTGGCCTCAATCGCTATGCTCACTTCATTTGAGCTTTGAACAATGCAGACTAAATCCCCATGGGCTGATTCTAAATAACAAATGATCTCTGTTTTTGTCCCACGGCTCATGCTGTATTTTGAAATAGACTTGAACCGTCTCTACATCCTCACATAACTTTTTTCACCCAAAGCAGGAGCTGTGTAAAATGATGTTTGGACACCTGCAAAGGTTCTTCTCATTTTCAGGCAGTCCGCCTCAGACGTGAGGATGGACATGAACTAATTTCTACTGTCAATCATCTCTTTCAATGTTCTCATGGCATGACCTAATGTTTCACACAATTATTATTATTTTTAATTATGGTCCCATTACTGAAAATGCCAGAAAATGAAGGTAGTCTTCTTATTACTCATGTATTGTTGTTGTTGTTTCAAATCGGATCAGCAATTTTACACAGTGTTTTAACAGTGTTTTAACAGTGTTAGGGTTAGGGTTAGGGTTAGGGTTAGGGTTAGTGTTCCCTGTAAATCCCAGGATATCTATTTGCTCTACAGACACAGCACTGTAGGTCCCCTGTATTCAGGGTCTCAGCGGAAACCTAGCGTTTGCCTTTGTGTTAATTAGACAGTCACAGCCAGGGATCAGAGTGGCTAGGTTTTTGCTGTGGTATAATGCCTTTGATTAAAAGAGCTCAGAACTCAGGAGTAGGCCTGTGTGATAAAGCTAGTATACTCACACGAGGGACCCCCCAGCTCTCTGAGACTAGTACCCCACCCCCATCCCCACCTCTCTCCCTCCCACCTCTCTCCCTCTCCCCCCTCCCAGACTGGAGAACAACAAGAGGGCTGCCCTGGAGTGCCCATGCTGCTCTTCATTTGATATGCTGCTTCACCATACTGCTACACCACTCATTTACAAGATGAAAGACAGTTACAGCATATATTGGAACCAATAGCCACGGCAGCTGTAACAAAAATGTACAATGGTGTCTCTTTATAATTTCAAGTATGTTTTAGGAGATATAAGACCACGCTGGATGGAGCATGAAATGCAGTACAATGAGAGAGGCAAATGCTGTCACGGACACGTCTTTGGCTGGAATAGAGTTGGGTTTTTCTCAGAACCCAGGTCACAGTCAGAGGGTCTTGTTGAATAATTGATCAATGAGTGAGCAGTAAAAACAGAAACACAGCTTAGCACTATGTTTCCCCTCTCCCCCTGTAATGTGCATCGAATCCCTGAGATCCATCAGCCACATGCAAAGCTCCACCGAGCTGAAAGGCCTCCAAGTTCAGTTCAATTATTCAACATCCCTCCAAGATTATGAATTATTGAGCTAAAAGTATGTTCCCATCGACGGCCGTGTAGTCTGCTGTAGACATCGCCCACTCTGTGGACACGTGAGGGAGCTGTGTTTGTGTGAAAAAGTAGCGAGACAGAAACTGTTCAAGTCATGAACACCCGCTACTGTGGGTGAAGACAATAGACAAGCAAAAATGAATGACAGGTGGAATCAAAAGGAATGTTTGCCATGTCACCTTCAATATGAAATATTGTGCTTGAGCAAATACCTCAACCTGAAGTTCATATACTGCATGATCTAATATAAGCAATTAGATACACAGAAGTAGCTATATTCATGAGGAGAATATTAATTGTTTCCCCCCAATATATTGGCAAAGTTATGAGCTCATGAGGGTCTGTTTTCTCCTTGGGATTGAGATTGAAAGTGTTGTAGTTATAGCTGCCATCTGTTGACATGCTCATCCCAGCCAGCTCAAGTCCAATCACCCACCATGATGGTGTGAATTGTACCCAGGCCTCTGATGAGGAGTTTGGTTCACTTTTCTTGGCTTGAATGGGAGAGGAAACAGATGATACAATTAATTATCAATAGCTCCCACAGTAAATCAAAGCCACTTTGGCAGCCCATGACAAAAACCCGCTGAACTGCCTGAGTGTCTTAGCCATCTCCTCATCACCCATTCTCAACAACTGCTCTCTGGCCGCCCGCCTCCCCTCCAACCACAAGGTGTTTGAATAGACTGTTCAAATATTTTCACTGTTGATTCCCTACCCCTCTTCTTCTTAGTAAGAAGGCAACCTCTCTCTGTCTGTCTGCAAGAGTTGAAATCCTCCTGACCGAACGCATTACTCTCCTCCCCATCACCTCAGCTATAATGAGCATTGGCTGTGTCCAAGGCAGGGAGGTCTGGGTAATAGCAGCTCATTATCTCCCTGCCGATGCTGGCCTCTGTATTCCTGTTTGTGGTGAGTCTCTTTATTTCTTATGGTAGGGTAAACATTTACCCAGCGGAGAGGGGCTAGGCCATTAGGCACTGGGGAACGGTGGTAATGGAAAGAGGGCCCACTGGAGTTGTGCCGACCTCCCTCCTTAACAGAATAACTCACTCACGCTCACTTTGGCGTGAACCTTTTATTGGAATTTACAACTGTCTGGGGACTACTCCTCTGCAGAGGTTGAGCCACGACTATGGCCTCAAAAAGCAAAGGCCATTAGGAAAGGTTTTTTTTTTTTTTACAAGCTTAAGAAAGCTAGACAGGCCTCACGAACAAACAATGAATTGTGAATCTGTAAAGGAAAATGTATCTCCGATGCTGTTAAACAAATGTCCAACATGACCCCAACATTATTGGTGGTCATCATGGGAAATGATTAAAGGGTGTTTGTATTGTGAAATCAATCGAGTGCCCTAGGAAACCTAGCTACTGTATACACTGTATACACACAGTATACAGTACATGGACCATAAAATATATATTTATGATCATTTGTGCAATTGATGAAAAGAAGATTTTTGTGTTGGCTGCCATGGATGAGTGATGTGATTGTTGTCACTGATATTGTATGACATGAACAAGTGAGCATCTACACAATGATTATGTTAGTATCAGCTCCCTGCTGTGTGCAGGAGAAGCCAGGCATGTGAGGGGCATGGAGTGTGGACAGTCCCTCCCCCTATCTGGGGGACTCTAGGGGTGAGTGTGGAGGGGGGGGGGAATCTCTGGGGTGAGAGAGGCTCATTAGACAGCCAGGGCCTTCCCATAAACCAGCTGGATCTGAGTGCCAGCTGACTGAGCAGCCATATTCATCTCTTTCTCTTTCTCCCCTCTCTCTTTCTTTCTTTTTTTCTCCCCCCTCTCTCTCTCTCTCTCTCTCTCTCTCTCTCTCTCTCTCTCTCTATCTCTCTCTCTCCCTCCCTCCATCTCTCTCTCTCTCTTTCTTGCTCTCTCTCTCACACTCTCCATTCCCCCCTTCACTCTCTCTCTCTCTCTCTCTCTCTCTCTCTCTCTCTCTCTCACACGCATGCACGCACACACAAACACAGATCAACTCATATGCAATGTAATCTAATGTAATGGTAATTGTAAAGGAACATCAATGGTGGTACATTAATGTATGGTTACATACACGGCATGTCTATTCTGTGATACGATTGTTTCATTCATTCTCTGCCCACTCTCCTAAATCATTGACATTTTAGAATTAATTTCTCTGTTTTTTAACCACCTACTTTTAACCACTCTACTGTTTTGGAGGATTTCTCATGATTGTGTAATTGTTCAGTCTTTTGCATGCACATGAATTTTAATTTGACCCCCTACCGCACAGCCCACACATTTCTGGGCTTATAATATCAAGTGTTTGAGAATGATTGTTCAAAGGGCTTTTCAAGGACCCACTGGTCACATACTTGTTAGTGGCCTGATAAGGCACTTGCCTCCCTACAAGCTCTGCTAATTAAGAACTCAATTATGTCTCTCTCTGTGCCTGTTGCCTGAAAGCTATGTTGTATTATTGATATTCTGGCTATTGCAGAAAAAAATAGAACACTTACATTGGGTTTTTGTTGATTGAAATATGTTATTGCATATTTGTTGTACATTTCCACCTTATTTGAGCCTAAATAAATGAAGAATAGCAGAACTATAACCAAGGTGACTGGAACAATGTAACCACCATGCTTCGGATGGTAAAAGAGGATTGTAACAATGCCACTGCAAACACCTGTTGTCATGAGATTACAAATGGTGTCTGAACACTTATAATGAACTCACACAACTAAAGAAAAAATAAATTAAATAGATGAATAAATGCAGTAAGAATAGCACACTGACCAGAACAGAAACTGCTATTCTCTATGTCCCAGAGGGAATAATATGCCATACTTTTTTTTCCAAAACCCTCACAAGGAATTGTGCACTATGTGCTGTTGAGTACAAAGGCAATGCAATGGAGCCTGCACAAAATGAACTGCCATCGACTTTCCAAGGCTGCAGACAGCCTGCCTTCAAATTAGGGCTGCTAAGCGGGAGAGTCAAATTGGAATTCAGATTCTATTAAGAAGCCATGCCCAGCAGCAAATAACTCCAAATGGGCCCAGTGCAATGGGAAAGGAGACCATTACAGGGGAAACATATTAAAGCACTGCTGATCTATTTGCCGAAGATAAACTTAGCATATGTCTCCGAGTGCTAGCTGGCCAAGGCCTGCGCCAATGAAGACGTCTTTTTTGGATGTTGATTAAAAAGACATGTCAGGATCAAAGTCAAGGAGATCCTGTGCATTTGCAAATGTGATGAAATCAGTTTCTTACTTGATAAGAATCTTGGGTCGGTCTCTCAGCAAAAGTGGCATACTGTACACTGTCGCCTACTGTTTAGTGGGACAATACTGAACACTTATAATACAGACCACTATCCTCGTATTTCTTATGAATATTAATTGATTAATGACCAAAAACTATGTTTTAAGTGAGAAGTCATGGTGCAGAAATGCGATTATCCCATATTGTGTGACAGCTTAAGGGCTGATCCTCTGGATGAGTATCCAGAGTTGCGTGGTATTGGGCTCCATCATTATATAGGATGTAGAAAGAACAAACTCAGAAGACACCATATTACAACTACTGTAGGGATTAAGAAGAGATATTAGATCTTCAGGCAAGGTTCTTATGATTGACTTCTGAAGTCTCGGCTGAAAACTAAAGGTAACCAGGCTTTTGCCATTTGGGCCTCTAGACTTTGGAATGGCCTGTCTGAAGACATAAAGCTGACAAATTTGCGTTTAATTGCTGTTAATGTATTTAAATGTTTAAGTATTATTGTGTAATGTTGTTATTGTGTAATTGTTTATTGTTTAAATTATTATCTGATTAGTCTGTTTCAATTAGTTGTATTTTATTTCAATGACGTGCCTGATTCTCAATGATATTTATTATTTGAATGTTACTTTCTTTCTGTTTGGAATTGTCCTCATGCTGATGTATTTCTATGATCTTTTCTCTTGTTTAGTATCACTTTGTAACCCTTTGTAAGCACTATACAAATAAAGATATTATTATTATTATTAGTGAGAAAAGATGTCCTAAGACCTGACCAAGATGTCTCATGTTCACCATATGCAGCCCCTGAGTCTGTCGATTTCTCATTTGATGCTGTTTGACTCCTGACACCCTATCAGGTTCTCATCTCCATGCCAGGGATGAGCCATCACCGGGCCACATCAGGCATGGAGAAGCAATCACAGCGGGCCTTTTTTTTTTAGTCATGGTGTGTTTCCCCAGTGACAGTCCTACTGGCTTGTGTATGGGGTCTGGTTGTTTATCCCTCTCCCCAGTGCCATCATCGGGCCGCTGACTCCCGCCCGGGTGGAGATCTCCTGGAGTGTGGAAATAGAGGCAGGCAGAGAGGAGAGCCAGACACAGCATGGTCCACCGTCTGCAACAGTGCCCACGCACTAAATCAGCCTGGCCCAGGCTGCCACGGCATCAACCCCAGCTTCTCAGTCATAGAGACATACCTGATCGCAGTGGTAGAATCATACCCAGGCTCCGTTCATACGGAGGAGACGTGAATCTGACCCATCATTGGGTTGTCAGGGAGATGTGTTATTCTATGGCTAGTCCTTATCACACGACAGTCCTGTTCAATCATTGTGAGCCGCGGAGCTTGAAGGGATGGCCAATCATATGGGTGAGAGGGATCCATAGCACATTGCCTACCGTCCCTGAATTTGGTGTTTGCACTCATGTGGTAGATTTGCTATTTAAGAGACCAGTTAAAGGCTTCAGTTCTATGGTGTGATGGCATTTTAAAGATCACATTTTCTTTTAGAACTCCTTCATTTGAATGGTTGAAATACATGTCAGCATTATTGCTCTGTATTATTCCATCATCACAATGTCAAACATATTCTCCTAAGTATCTTATTGTTTCAAATGGCCACAGAATAGATTTAGCTAATATTGCACAGGGTGTGCCAAAAGATGTGCTGTTCATCCAGTCCATCCTCCACTCTGTTGTGGTCTGTAAAGGTCTTGTTCCCTACAGAGTGCCCTTGGGAGAGGTGCCTACCAAAGTCTTGAATGATGAACCGCCTATCAGCGCAGCAAAAACTAATCATCATACTGTTTATAATGAGGTTCCGTTCGTTTTCATTGTAAATGAAAACCAGCAGAAACACCTAAATCAAGTAGCATGAAGACTAAACAATCTATTTTTTTTGCCAACCGGAGAGACAGTTCCAAACAGAGTTCCACTTTAAAAAGCCACCCATTACTTGTGGAGTGACTTCTCTGTGTAGTTACCTGAGCTCCAGGTTTATTTTTACCCTCCCTACGTCCCTCCTCATTCTTTAGCGGCTTCAGGAGATGGCGTTAGTTTGGCTTCATCTCTGACAAAAGATAAATGAGCTCTGGGTCTGTGGTGATCCACTATGGCTGCCAGGGGGTTCCAAAATAGCAAACTATTTTTCATATGGGGCGAAGTGATATGGAGTGCGATGCAGCAGGCGCTAACATTTACCATCTCATAGTATACGGGAATACATTTCATTCTTTCTTTTTATTACTTTACTTTATAACTTGAAGCTGCCTGTTTGCATTGGGGTTTGGTAAGATGCCACATTCTATTAAGATACAGCAGCCTGAATATGAGACATTTTGTAAGGAGAGGATGTCTATTAATTATATTAAAATAATTGAGGTAAAAATGTACACTCATTGAGCACTTTGTTAGGAACACCTGTACACCTTCTCATGGTGGAGGTGGTGTGATGGTGTGGGGAATGTTTTCTTGGCACACTTTGGGCCCGTTAATACCAATCAATCATTGCTTGAATGCCACAGCCTATTTGAGTATTGTTGCTGACCATGTGCATCCCTTCATGGCCACAATTTACCCATCTTCTACCCATCTTCTAGTCCAGTGTTCTTCAGTGGCCTTCCCAGTCACCGGATCGGAATCCAATAGAACACCTTTGGGATGTGGTAGAACGGAAGATTCACAGCTTGTAAGTGCACGTGAAAAATCTGCAGGAATTACGTAATGCAATCATGTCATCATGGACCAGAATCCCAAAGGAATGTTTCCAACATCTTGTGGAATCAATGCCATGAAGAATTGAGGCTGTTTTGAGAGCAAAGGGAGGCCCTACCCAGTGTTAGTATAATGTTCCTAATAAAGTGCTCATGTAAACAAAACAAGGCATGCAAATCGGCCAGATTCAGGAACAATTCTGCATTGTTACTCATGCTGAGACGAGGAGAGCATGGGTTTTTGTATTTCTTGTCTAATATAAAGAATGGGGTTTTCCTAATCTCAGCATGGTGGTGATATTATCCCATATTTTGTCATCTATGTCATTACTTTGCAACAATGTGTAGTAATTAGGATGGATCTGCAGAGCGCCACACATCCTTTGATAGCCTTTGGATCTCAGATCTGGTCATTAATCACCTTCACTAACACGAACAGAGAGGGTGGAGAAAAAAAATATGTCAACAGGAGCTCCACCAACGATACCAGGCTGAAAGAAAGTTTCCCATTTAAATGAGGAGCTACAGAGCTGCCGAGGCGCTTTGAAGAAATGTGCTCGGCACAAACAAGAGCAGCAGCCTCTCCTGTGTTTTTAACAGCCGAAACATCGCTGACACCTGATGGGTGATCAAACACAAACCATCTCTCTCTCTGAATCCTCATGGGTGCTCATCTTTGTACTCTTCTCTCCACAGATAAATCTGCAGACCATGTTACCGGAACACCCCTCCACTCAATATTTACAAAAGCCTTGATAACCAGCCTGTCTCCACATACAGTCTGTGTAAAAGGGAAATTGTTCATGGGCTTTTTCAGCATTTGCACTCTGCATCGACAATAAGCCTGTCATGGAGTTTTAACTATAATGCCACCCGGTGCGTTTTCAGCCCTTCGATATAGACTACTTTGATTCTAGTGTCCTGAAGTGAGAGGTAGCCGGCTAAATATGAACCTCTGCGTATGAACCTCCTACCTTCTGAGTCAAGGTGCCTCGTGGGAATCTGGAGGGTTGTGGAGTGAACTCACAGCAGCGCTTCACAGTAAGAGAGGTCAGAATGTTATACATACCACAGGGATTCACATTTCTGTTCTTATCCATACAGTATCTCACACTACAGTAGCTTCGTAATGATGTACCCTTAGTGTAGGCTACGGCACGCAGACTCGTTAGGGTAATGTTAGCATGTGCATTAGAGAAGGCGCCAATCGGTGTAACACGGGTCGGCCACACAGGAGAAGTGCTCTGTGAGAGGGGCTCTCCCTGTCACTGAGGTGAGATGATTTATGATTTATTTTCCAATAACTCCCAGCTTGCTTTGAGCGCTGGGCCCTCCTGTCAACAAACTGTGGGCACCGCAAGTTCAACCTCTCACACGTAGGCTACAGTATCCACCCTGTTCTCTGCTCCTTCCTGTGTGCAGCCAGTATGTGGGTGTGTGCAGGTTATTAATACAGCTTATTTGTCCACGTTCATGTCTGGTAAGTGGAACAAGGGAAGGAGCCGTGGCTAGATTAAAAAGCCATGAATGACGGAGCTCCAGTGGTGTTTGGATTGGGATAGAGGCTGGCAAGCTCTGCACACCTGGGCCTTCAGGCAGATGGTGAGGGCTGAGAGGTTACGTAACACCAGGTAAAGCCATATGTCTCTCAACTGCACAGAAACTTCAGGAAACCAATGGTTCGACTCCGACTGCAGCCCAAGTGAGACCGGAAAAGGGCAAGTGTGTAGCACCCTGAGCCCAGACCAGGTGTTCGGCAAGTTGTTTTCTCATGCTTTCCTAGTGAAATCTGGCAGGAAAACAGCTCCCGCTCCAGTGCAGGTGTACAGTGGAGTCAATGACCATGACCAGAAAACATTACGCCCAGAAATATTGGACAGGTACAGTACTATAAAGGAAGCCTGGTGTGCTGTAGATAGTGGTAAATGGTACATCTATTTTCAGGATCACTGAAGGAATTTATATTTGCATACAGGTGTAGACGACTCTTTTTTAATATCCCACATAAGGGGGACACGTAATATGTTTGTGTCCGAAATGACATGAATTGGATTAGGAATTCAAGGAAAGATGACCCTTGTCGAATAAGCGATGTCCGCTGCTTGAACTTGGAAGTATTGTTAGCTACAAGACTTAGTGAAGAAAGCTTAGGCAATCTGTGAGCTTCTTAGACCTTCATTCTTGACGAATTTTCCATGGTAGATTTCCCTATTATGGTAAAACTGGTTGAGGGGAGAGGGCTTAAAACACACACACACACACACACACACACACGCACATACACACACACTCACAAACACATATGCAAGCATGCATGCATGCATGCATACACACACACACACACACACACACACACACACACACACACACACACACACACACACACACACACACACACACATGCAAGCACACAACACAAACAAGTAGAGCGAGCATGAGAGAGAGGGGGAGGGGGAGGTTGGAGGTGGGGGGGTGGGAAAGGGGGGGAAGTGAATGAATATTAATGTGAATGTTATCATAATGCAGAGATCAGCCATCCATGGGAAGTTGGTGAACAAAGTAAAAAAAAAAAAGACAATGCAGTGGGACATGAGGATACGAGGTCCTTCAAGGTGTTAATCGCTGCAGACCCCGCACAGTCCTCTTCCCCAAACAATGGCATGCCGATGCTAATAGCACTGCCAACCATGAGTAAGAGCGCTTTGGAGATGATTGATTGCTAGAATGATATCAAGGTGACTTTCACTCAGTTCCATCAGGTTGTTTAGTTTGATCGAGGAACACGTTTAACAGGGAGAGGTCTGCTATTAGAACTCATTCATCAGCCCGCAGTCATTATCTTTTCCTTTGGCTTTTAGAGTAAAGTATAACATTATACAGTAGGAATGGTCAAGCTGGCACAGCATACCTGAGCAAAATCTATGTGATGGAGACTATTTACCGTATCAGGTATCACAGCTATACCTTGAAGTGAATTTGCCCTACGTGGAAGAAAATTAAGAAGAATTCTTGATGCATTGGTGTCTGACTGTGATATGCAAATGATGGTAATTTAGGTGAAGTATTCCTCAAACTGCTCAATCAGTGGGTTTTCTACTGGCAAAACAGATGAAGAAGAACAGACAGGCATTGTCTTTTACAGATGCTATCCTGAAGAGTTCACATCCCATTCATTGTGTTGATGTGTTGATGCATCATGGATGATATGGACTATAAAGACATCATATTCACTAATCTAGGAATCTGACAACAACATACCGGGTAGCTTTGCCTGGTTCCTGCTGAGCCGGTCCTCCTTGTCTGGGCCCTGTGTCTAAACGGCCGTGCTGGCCCTGTTCACACACCCCCCCTATGTGATTGCATGAGAGGGTCAGCCCAGCTGCAGAGAGGAGAGCCCTGTGTCTCTCTGTCCACTTGGCCCAGTGCCCCGGCACACAGAGCAGACACTGCCCACAGGCTACAACAACACACACACAAAGAGCGCCCCATGTGTTCGACCACAAATGAAAGATCAAACATCAATGTTCACCATAGGGTCCCTGAGCAAGCTGTTAATCACAGTCAACTTAATGTGTTCCAGTTGAGAGAGAATCCCCAGAGTAATCCAGTCAAGTGTGTGTTTTTATTGAAGTTTAAAAAGAATCTGAACAACAGGGGAGGTTTTTGATTTTAATAGGAAAGACAGCAGCGGTCTCACTCAGAGCTTGTCTAAAGGATTTTCGGAAGGAGGGATGGTATATCTGGAATGTCATGGCACGCTCTAGCGCTGTATATTGTCGTGCCATCGTGCAATCGGAATCATTCGTTAATGACAAATCAGCTAAATATCCACTCTACCGTATTTCTCTCTTCACGTCTTCCTTATCGTTCTTGTCAGATCTTGTTGCAGAGCGACTGTGTGACAGTCTGACACGACCACCTAGTGCTCGCCTGTGATAACCACGGGTAAAACCTGAGCCAGGGCCAAGACGCCCACATCAGACTAGAGTCGCGGAGCGTTCAGATATCAGATATGAGAAGACAGGGCAAATCCCAGGACGTGGCAACAAATAGCCCAACAGCCGCAACTCAAATCTCTGAGAGGCTTATGCAAACCCTGGGGAAAGGTGATGGATTTTTCCCCTTACCTACAGTGAGAGGAGCAGATGCTGGAGAAAGATTCTGGGCGTCACTAGAAGTAAAATATGAGTGTGTGTGATACTGTAGTTCACAGAGTTATGGAGTTTCAATAACTTTTTAACATACTTGGAGGGTGAAAAGGGATGAGAGAAGGAGATTACGCAGCATGATGCCGTGTGGAGCTTCTCCCCAGGATGGCCCCGGATTTCTCAAGTTATATTTGTTGACTTCTGGAAATTCTATTTGTTGACATATTGGAGATAGATGAAATTTCATTTCTCGATGGTTGTACATTGGATTGGGTTAAATTTCAAACAATAAGGTTTCTCATAACACAATTAATTTCACTCATGTGATGTGTTGTAGGCCTATTTTGAGCTGTCCACTATCAAAAATTAAGGCCACTCAAATCAAATACCTCTGTGCTATAATTGTGAAATTGATTAATCCATACACAATTATTTAATTATGGTTGTTTCTCTGATTGCATTACAGGCCATTGTGATTTCACTTAAAAAGAACAGAGGTGCACCCACTTTAAATTTGATTTAGACTGATATGAGACATCACTTTTAATAACCAATGACTGTTACTGCTATGCAAATAATGAAGTTGCTGTTTAATTAGCTGTTTAATTAGCTAATTTTAATGAGCCCCCGCCATAACGGTCATTTGGCAAGGCAAGACTTTGGGGGACATTTTATTGTAGCCAAATCGATATATAGTATGACTACCCGTTTTTTTAGAGGACTTAAAATACAGAGACATGATACAATGCTACACTCACTCTAATACTTTTTTTTTTTTTTTTTTTAAAGTTTTATACACTAAATTATGGAACACTGGTGCAAGAAGATGAGAGGCAAAAGTCAACTTGATTAATCCAATCTGTCCTGCTCACATTGGCTTTGTCCAACTAAGAATTTTTCTATTCATATTTTTATTTACAATTTCTAGACTCCATTAGTGAATGCATTGTTTATTTTGAAAAGGGCATTACACTAGTCGAGAAGGGGGAAGGAGGGAGGCGGGGCTGTTTAAAAATGATTTGATTGAACCGGTGGAGATAGGAAGCTCTGGCACAGTGAGTTATGGACGTCCAACAGAGAGGAGCCTCTTCATTAGGGGAGTGATTAAAATTGATGGGAGCCCATAGAGCTTAGGCTCCCTTGAGCTCCCTGGAGCATAGCTCTCATTCTCCGCTCATTTATTTGGGACTTTGTGTTGATCAATAAAAGGTGCCTGCTACTCACCATGGGGTCTGACTGGGAAGGAAAGAGAAAGAAGAGACTTGTTTTGTTGCTGAAGACAAACATTACCGTGAACAATTCAGGCTTTAGAGAACCTTGGGGAAAACTCTCCAGCTTTAGCTTTTGTGCCGCTGTAATTTTCTTAACAGGGTCTCTATTTTGGTCTGTGTGCACTTGAGACAGACATTTCATGGCGGAAACATTTTCCCCAAAATTCAATTTCGGCTTAAACAAAGTAAATCTGGACAGATAACCTAGTACAGTATATAACCTGTTATTTCATCATTTACAAATGGCATTTGAAGCATCTATGTAGGTCTTATTTATGAAAGCTTCATTAAGCCTTTAAATATAATCAGTTGAATGTTTGATTGGAAATGTCCTGGTTATGGTCTAACCTGTTTAAAGAATCCCTAAAGTAAAAATGATCACAATGAAACACAAGAAAATGTACAATTATTGCCTCCTTACTCTACATCCACTAAAACACAGTGTTTACCAGGGTGACCAGGTATAAGAGAGTCTTTAGGAGAGTTACACCCTGAACTGTGGTGTGTACCACTAAGAACAGAAATGACTTGTGTAATTTGATACTTTACATTTTCTGTTGGAAATATCAAACCTATTAGACAGCTTTGTGGACCTCATATGGACAGAGCAACACACTTATGTCATTACTGAAGGGAATAGAAAATAATGTCTGTGTGCTGGACAGAGGCCAGATATTAGGCTGAGATATTGAATGGAGTCCAGGCTCTGTCTTTGTCTACAGTGTAAGTGTGTACAGCGCAGCTCATTAGAGTAGGATTGTACAGCTCAGGGTCCACTGCTCCCCACTGCTACACAAGGCCTGGGATAATCATAAACACTGATGTGAATCGCAGGTCAGACTCACAGAGCCAACAAATACACAGTAACTGTAGAGTACTGTACAGGTGTTTAGTATACTGTAAATGTGGGCGTTATGCATGCGCTGTTTACATTTTCCATATACAGATTAAGTTGTGATGGTAGATGCAGATGGATCTCAGCAATACAAAAATAAATGAATGACTACCAAATTGAATACAAAGTCACAACTTTACCAAATAACATGAAACACAGACATAAGAGACAGATATTGCCCTGTGATTTCAGAGTGTGGACATTTCAACCCCCCTAGCCCAGTGGATCCACAGCGAGGAAGGCTTTGTGGAAAGGCTTTCTGTGTTTAGGCCTTTGAATCTCTATTCTTTATGATCTCTATTCCCTCTGCTGAAGTTCAGAGTGTGTGAGAGAGCAGTGCAGAGGGGACGGGGTGGAATCACAGTGCTGATGAGATGTTACTGCACAGTGCACACACACATTGGAGGGCTTTTTGATTCTTCGCACATTTTCCTAATCTCAGACAAATATATCCAGAAGCTATCACTGGATTCCATATGAGCTGGTGGTTCGATAAATAATAGTTGTTATGACAGGAAGCAGTGTCAATCAGACATCAGGGCAGAGGGAAGAAGTAAAATAAACATGAAACAAGGAGACTAAAAAGGAGAGTTATATAAAGCACTCCTTGAAGTTCAGCTTCGCACCTCTTTACCCCCAGTGTGTCTGTTCTATAATGGCACAAAGTAGGGATGGGGATGATGCTGTCTTTCTTATCTCTCAGCCTTTTGTTAACATGGAGAGAGAGAGACAGACAGAGAGAGAGAGAGAGAGAGAGAGAGAGAGAGACAGACAGAGAGGGGGGGGGGGGGGGGAAGAAGAAGGGGGAAGGAGGAAGAAGAGGGTACTGGGGATTGGACCCAGTCCCTGCACACCCAATTAAATGAATCTTCTGCTCAAAGACACAGTCTAGCAACATGTGTTCTGACATTTGTCTTCCTGAGTGTTGTGATTTACGGTACCATGGAGCTAAAGGCTAAATTAGCAACCCCCCAACATCAGAGACCGCACAGTCATATCTGATGGGCTAGATTTGTCAGATAGCATTGGGCAGGCAGTATGCTGCTGTCTTGTTTTCATCAGATGCAGTTAGTATGGACAGCAGAGCACTGTGCTTTGTGAATACAGCTGGGTGAGGAGTCGCTATAGAACATTCCAGAGGCTCTCTGCATCATGACTCTTTTAAGTGACCATGAAAGATATGAATCTTGTTTTTGTAGTGAAGGTAAAGTAGAAATAATTATGCCCTTACTGTACCTAGCTAATTAGCTCTTCATTGATGTTCTCAAATCTCCCTGTGGTTGTTGTGTCACTATACCTGAATACAATGAATAATCCAATTATAATAATTCTCCAGATGACAAATGAAAAAAGATAGGACATGTGTTGCAAATAAACAATCCTTTTGGAATGGTGTGTTGTTATTGTTTGAAGAAAACTTACTGAGGTATGTTTGTAATAAACTGTACAATACATATGTGGATGACTGTAAACTCTCTACGTGCATACATGCTATCAGAAATCAAAGGCTTTTTCTTCTCCTCATTTCTTCATTAATGTAACATTTTATGAGATTTGTGCTCCCTCATTCCAATGTCTTATCATATCACATATCATGGAAACAAAAATGGAGACAAAACGTTCTTGCAATGATCGTCAAACAATGGAAATATTCATGGTGAAGTGGCTTCTCTGGCCCATTAGTGTAATGAGGAGACAGACTACACCCCCAGCCCCACACGCACACACACACGCACGCCCGCACACACACACACACACACACACACACACACACACACACAGCTAAGCTCCACAGTAGTTGTGAGTATGGATAGTAGGCCATCCTATGAGCCAGTGGGGAAGTGTGCTCTCACAAGGTGAGCTGATGCTGGAGGAGAAGGCAGCCTTGCGGTCAGCAGGGAGCGAGTGGGCCTCAGGGAGAAGCTCTTAACTTCTGTCAGGTACAAATAACCACGCCATTTTTCACCTCCTGATTTTTAACTGAGAAAATCACTCCAGTCCCTAGTCATATGAACTCTATACACATGCCATGAGTCAATTCTAACACTGACAGAAAAGAGTTCACCGTAACCTGACAATATTTTTTTTCTCACACAGAAAGGATTTATTGCCAAATAAGTTGTGTTACGTTGTAGTTGTTAAACTTTATGATGTTTGTGCAAATGACACACTGACTATGTTAAGCAACTGACTTTGCATTTCAGCAGATTGTTTGTGTGGAAAACAGTTGCTGTATGTTTTGTATAGGTGAGGATGACTGAATTACAAATCACAAACAGTAGCTAATCTTTTAATTGGAAATCATAATCAGATCAAGATGTCAGACGGAAGACACTATTTTACCACTAATATTAAATACATGTGTATTACATACTACTTGTTTAAAACTCATTTCATCAAGTCTGATAGTCCAGTATGCACAACCACTGCATGGCATTTCGTAATGTCATTTCGTAACCCACTTTTTTTTTAACTACAGATTCAAATCACGTCCTATTGTCAAGCTTCTGCTACAGTACTGTAGGTGGTGCTGCTAGGTGGTGCTGTTTGGTAGTAATGTCCCATTGAACTGAGGCCCACAATATTTTAGGTAGAGCCACATTTGAATCTGTACATAATTCATGACATATCTCAGTAAATTGGCACAGGAAAAAGTGTACATGCATTCTGTATCTAGTATATATGTGCATACAGGTTTGGGTTTAAAATGAATGAATCATTGAGTGCACAGCTGACTTGTATGAAGTGTGAAGTGTGAAATCTCTGAGGTTTATCTGTACCCAGGAGGCCCTGCATGTTCAGACTGTACAGTAGGAATGTCTGTATGAGTGTGTGCCCCCATGCCAGAGAACTCCATCATACATCACATCATTTAACACTTTGAACTGCCACTAACGTGTCACTGTCTCTCTCTCTCTTGATACCTCCATCTGTCAGCCTGAAATCATAAAAACAATCATTCCCCCAATGTTGCCTCTTTATTCTGTCAACTGTTTCAAACCGTTGCCGTGCCTCCTTCATTTCCTTCACATGAATAAGTGAAACGTCATTAATATGTCTCTTTCATTAGGCTCTGGCACTCTACACTACATAATCAAGAGGAACATCATTTGTAGTGCATCTGTGTTTGGAGGGGAACCATTCCGACGTCCGATTTGTAAAGCAACAAAGAGGCATAATGATGTCGACCAAGGACAAAACATGAATATTGAGAATCAATATTTTTTAATATCCTGCTATTTGAACTCACATGCAAAGCATGATTCTCTACTTTCTGTAAAGTATTACAGCTGTTAGGAATGTGGGTTTTCATATAATTCCCTGAATAAGTTGAACTCCTGTTTGAACCTATTTTAAAGTGATCAATGTGTTTGGTAACCCACGTTTCAGTTCAACAAATTTTCGATAGCCTGAAGCAAAGGGAATGAAAAAACGATGGATCTCTTCAGCTGCAGTTCCACTTCCAACACATACTGTACAGTGCAGTGTGGAGTGTTAGCTACTCAATCTCCAGAAATATCCCCAAATATAGGGAGGTAGAGTGTAGTGTATTGGAAACGATATGAGATAACCAAGACAATTACTCAAATCACAATTATCACTGTGACCCACATAGTAAAACTGTTATTTTCTATTAAGATGACCCTCACTGTCCACAAACACAGACATTCCAAAGACGTGATTAAAAAAAGGGGAAAATCCATCAGTCTCAGTGGCTGTAGTGTGATAAACTTTTATCTGAAGGGTGTCCTGTCTGGTGTCTCTAGTGTCTTCCTCCTGTGCACTCCTGATTTGAAATATTGCCTTACATAATGAGGGAGAAAAATAGAGCGGTGGAGCACCCCTGAGCTGGTGTCAGCTTAATCAATCATTTTTAAACACAGGCAGCCATGTAGCGCTGCCCGCCTCACATCCGCCACATCCTTCCCCTGCTCCGGTCCATGACAGCGGCATAATTCATTATAACTCAAAAATTAAACCAGCAGCATCAAACTCGTCCTTGCATCCTCTCAGTTTTAAACACAAGGCTGGGAGGGTGTGTGCGTGTGTCTGTGTGTGTGTGTGTGTGCGGATGGGTGTGTGTGTGTGTGTGTGGATGGGTGGGTGTGTGTGTGCGTGCATGGATGGGTGTGTGTGTGTGTGTGTGGGTGGGTGGGTGTGTGTGTGTGTGTGTGTGTGTGTGTGTGTGTGTGTGTGTGTGTGTGTGTGTGTGTATGGTTGGAGTGCATTGAGAAAAAAGAGCCTATCAATGCGCCAATGTCCCTCACAAGTTCAAGATTCCCTGCTAAGCCATTGAACTTGAGATGGGAGTGAAATATTAGAGTACGGTTCACAGGGTCAAATTGCAGTGGGTCAGGAGGTTACTGAAGTTTGAAGGAGACATAGCTGAGCAGAAGGAGAGGGATTTGGCCTCATCTCAGGGAAGTGCGAGATCATTTTTGCCTTTCTCTGAGGTTCCTGAAGTTATATAATATTTGTTACATTAGTTTGTGAGTGTTATCTTGCCCATATACTGTATGAGGAAGATAACGTGTTTAGCTGTTTCACTTTTGGCCATGGTTTCTACATGCTTGTTTGTTCTATGACATTTTGGTGAGAGGTGTGGTTCATTACCTAATCATTAATAATTTAATCTTTATTCGCTCCTGATGTGAAGAGATGACCGTGTCCATGAGTTTAAACACACCTGCTCATGTCTAAGGAAAACGGGAGGCTGGTGTGTTATCTCCACACAGTGACATTTAATACCATTGTGTGAATGTGACCTCCTATGTTCTCCCTACTGGTCCTCTTCATTTCTGCCTTTTGTGCTCCAAAATGTCATGTTGGGGACTAATTATCTTCATGTAAATGCACAAACACTGGAGTCAGAGAGCTCGCTCACCTTTCCAATCTCTAAAGTGTGTCCTTAAGTGTGCCTCTTGGGCGAGTTACAGTGCATTCAGAAAGTATTCAGACCCCTTCACTTTATCCACATTTTGTTATGTTACAGCCTTATTCTAAAATGGATTCAATTATTTTTTCCCCCTCATCAATCTACACACAATATCCCATAATGACAAAACCAAAACGTTTTTAAAGTTAAAGTTTTTAGAAATGTTTGCTAATTTATTAAAAATAAATAATATCACATTTAGTATTCAGACCCTTTATTCAGTACTTTGTTGAAGCACCTTTGGCAGCGATTACAGCCTCAAGTCTTCATGGGTATGACGCTACAAACTTGGCACACCTGTATTTGGAGAGTTTCTCCCATTTTTCTCTGCAGATCCTCTCAAGCTCTGTCAGGTTGCATGGGGAGCGTCGTTGCTTCAGACTTGTCCTGAAGCCACTCCTGCGTTGGCTTTGTGCTTAGGGTCGTTGTCCTGTTGGAAGGTGAACCTTTGCCCTAGTCTGAGGTCCTGAGCGCTCTGGAGCAGGTTTTGATCAAGGATCTCTCTGTACTTTGCTCCATTCATCTTTCCCTCGATCCTGACTAGTCTCCTAGTCCTTGCTGCTGAAAAACATCCCCACAGCATGATGCTGCCACCACCATGCTTCATCGTAGGGATGGTATTGGCCAGGTGATGAGTGGTGTCTGGTTTCCTCCAGACGCTTGGCATTCAGGCCAGAGAGTTCAATCCTGGTTTCATCAGACCAGAGAATCTTGTTTCTCATGATCTGAGAGTCCTTTAGGTGCCTTTTGGCAAACTCCAAGTGGGCTGTCATGTGCTTTTTACTGAGGAGAGGCTTCCGTCTGGCCACTCTACCATAAAGGCCTGATTGGTGCAGTGCTACAGAGATGGTTGTCCTTCTGGAAGGTTCTCCCATCTCTACAGAGGAACTCTGGAGCTCTGTCAGAGTGACCATTGGGTTCTTGGTCACCTCCCTGACGATGGCCCTTCTCCCCCTATGGTGGTTCCAAACTTCTTACATTTAAGAATGATTTTTTTTTGTACCCATGCCCAGATCTGTGCCTTGACACAATCCTGTCTCGGAGGTCTCCTTCGACGTCATGGCCTGGTTTTTGCTCTGACATACATTGTTAACTGTGGGACCTTATATAGACAGGTGTGTGTCGTTCCAAATCACGTCCAGTCAATTGAATTTACCACAGGTCGACTCCAATCAAGTCGTAGAAACATCTCAAGGATGATCAATGGAAACAGGATGCACCTGAGCTCAATTTCATCTGAATACTTATGAAAATGTAATAATTCAGTTTTTTATTTTTAATGAATTAGCAAACATTTCTAAAAACCTGTTATCGCTTTGTCATTATGGGGTATTGTGTATAGATTGATGAGGGAAAAAAAATAATTTAATCCATTTTAGAATAAGGCTGTAACATAAACAAATTTGGAAAAAGTTAAGGGGTCTGAATACTTTCTGAATGCACTGTATGTTTGTAATCCTGTCCAAAAAGGTCACACCCTCCCCACTAGATGTCAAGCAAATCTAAATAGCGTTTTGTGCTAGAGATTATTTTCAGTTGTTTATCTCTCAAGTGAAGCTGATTCAAAGAAATATAAGAAACAGCTAAATATGAGCCAGACATTAATCTATTAAGCAACTAATGTGATACTGTATAATGTCTACATAACTACTGTACCAGTTGAGGCTGCTGGATGTAGAAATCTGAGGACGGGGTCATTGTAATGCACACGTGTTTGATACCATTCCTCATTCTGTTCCATGAATTACAATGAGCCATCCTCCGATTTCTACCTCCATCAGCCTCCGCTGTACTGTACAACTCTGGAAAGATATAGTTATACAGGCCTTAACAACGATGCTATAGCAATACAATTGATATTTTCATACTTGGAGCACAAGGTTGAATCAAGGTTGAACTATGCAAATCACACAGTTTGCCAAATATCATGACTCACACCAAAGGTGTGATTTGGTCTGAGGTCATCCTCTTTCCAGGGCCACTCCCTTTAAACACAGTAGAGGACATTACTATTGTGAAATGATTATTTGACACAAATCAAGATAAGAAATAATATATGTGCTTTTTCTATGACAGTTATGAAAGATCATTTTCATGTTTGCCCTGCTTGCTCCTTACTTACAGTGAAACCTAAATAAGATCAAAGTTCCAGTGTTTGTTTCAGTGCTGTATAATAATGGGGAGTGTCTGATAAACAGAACTGTTTGTATAGGGCAAGGGCTTGACTGTATGAGTAAAACCTGAAGCAGATATTTTGAAGTCACATGAGATTTATATCTAGATAAAGTATTATAACAGTATGCCTCCCCCCCTCCCATGTCATCAACAAATCACTCAATAAGTTTGAGTCCATCTTAATGCACGGATAATAGTTCACGTAATTTTGAAATTAATATCTTTGTTTTTATATGGTCTCTGATTTGCATAGGAATCAATTACACACTAGGGGACACATTTTAAAAGGGGTCAATTGTAACACCCTGCTTTTCTCCAATCAGAAAGAAGTTAGAGAGATGAAACTCACTCAGTACATGCACAGTTAGGTTTACTCCCAGCATGAAAAAAATTGGCAGGGTTTATTGGGAAAAGTAGTTTTTGAGGGGTAAATGTAACTCTATAGTAGTTTTCTTTTGCTGTCTTAAGGTTTAATGTCTATGTATCCTAACTTGTACTGTTTTGTTGGCTACAAATTGACATGACTGACATGTGTCAGAATTCTTGCCAGCTAGCTAGAACATAAGGTGTGTCATGGCTGCTAGGGTTGGGGGCAAATGTAACAGTGTTACAATTACCTGGGGGCAATTGTAACACAGTGTTGGGCAAGACCTGGACACACTAGGACTACACAGATGGGAGTGTCCGCTACATTTGCCACCACTGAATCACCCTAATCAGTCTGTGGCTGTGCATCAGGTTATTTAAAACTAGAGGCTCTAGATTTGGGCTACTCTTACTTAGCCTACTTGTGCATGAGGTCTAGTTAAGATGTAATTTTGTGTTTTGTTTTTATGAGGATGCACCATGGATCAAAATACTGTTACTCTTAAACAGTCCCTCCAGGATCTTGTGATTCTGCGATCGCATAGTTCAATGCAAAATCAACCATTCTTGCCGCATTTTGTGAGGGTTTGCAATTTTGACCAATTACCGCACTGTTATCGTGTTATTCAGTCCCATCAAACCACACATCAACTAAAGTTTTTGTCCCCTTTTAGCGTGTTCATGTGTGAAGCTGATGGTGGATGACTGACAGGCAGAGCAAGGGACAAAAATCCATCTCATTTGCCTTCAAAAATATCAGCTAAAAACTATTTCCCACATGACAGTGGAGACAAGTAGTTTAGTAGTTTAGTACTCTGTGCAATATAGTGCTGGAACACAAGAGAAAGTCTCAATCTTATTAGAACTAAGTAGATATGACATTTTATTGCTTGAAGTGAGATTAATATTATCAAAACATAAAAAAACATTGCAAATTGCTTCGTAAAATGTCAGAAAAGATATCACACAAAAACATCACGAAATCATGGAGGGACTGATTAAAGGTGCTAATGGAACATTAGTGTGTGTGCATTTTGTTTGGAGTTCAGTGGGTTTATTTGGTGTTTTTTTAAAGCATCCTCTTTAGAGACCGACAAATGTATTAATGATTAGTAGACAGATGTACGTTTCTGATATATAAAAAATGACTGGTCTTGGTTAAGTGGTCTATGAGTAATAGAAATGTTACAATTGCCCCTGCTCTCCCCTACTGTTAGGAAATCAGCACACCTTACTTTTTTCCTGCGTAGACTCGGTGATACCAATGATCGAAATAAACTGACAAATACTTTGTTTATGGAACACAAAGGAGTACAACACAAACAAAACGAGGCATGTCATCAAACAGCGTTACGTGATTGGCTGGAGAAAAAAAACTTCTGCAAAGATTTTCCATTTCAGTTGAGATGCAGCCATGCATTTGTGGAACATTTTTGCCTGTACAAGCGTAATGTTAAGTGCCAGAATTCTGTAAACAAATGTAAACAAAACAAATACACAGACATAATGTGATCCACAAATGCAGATTCAACAGTTCTAACTAAAGTGTTTTTGAAATTATTGTATATCTACAAAATTTGTATTCATAAGTTTGGAAAGATGTTTGTCAATGCTTTTGTTTTGATTCACACATTGTGATATTTGTCTGCAAATGTGACAGCATTTCCTCACAAATCTGTTCAGATCTTTCAAATAATTTTGCATTCATTTAAATCATTTTTACGAATACAAATCAAGAGGTGTTTGTTTGTGGATAGTAAATTATTTTTGTAATTTGTGATTTTTGTTTATGGATCATGGTACACATTTGTGAGTTGTACTCCTTTTATTTACAATAATACTGTCAGTAATCTATCTCCATAACAGAACACTTTGCCTTCATATCAACCACTAAATAGCAGGTGCTTTGTCTTTGTTTACTTAGAAAGTATGAGTCACATTGTTTCTTTAATCCTTTACATTACACAACATTTTAACAAATCAACTGTGTTAAACCCGAATGAACCACAATAACATGCACTGTAATTGTTCTAGATCTGTTAGAGATAATTATTGTATTTCTTGAATGACTTTGATAAAATGTCTAGTTTTATAATGACTGACGTTGTATGGTCTATGCATGGCATGTTGGTTATAAGAAAGGATATTTCTACTTGAAAGTACTTCTACTTGATTTGCGGACTATTCGGGTGCAAATCTACAAACTGGAATAACAACCCTTGTCATACCGAGGCAGTGCACTGTACAATGAGCAATTGTTTCCCCCCTGAAACAAATAAAATAAAATAAATGTTACTCTGCATGTCAAACTTGATTCCTTATTGTGAAAATGAGGTAGCAGTATAAGATGGTATGAAAGAAATGCCTTGAAGTGTGGCTGTGGTTTGAAGTTAGATCTCATATTTCATTTGGCTGGGGGCCATCATCAGTGTAAACACAGACTCTCTGAGCTTTCGGGAAACTCACCCCAGTTTGGAATCAAATCTGTGTTTCTCCAATCAACCTGTAGTAGTCATCCTGAGAGCCCTGTCACCCTGTTATGTGACAGAAATGCAGGAGAATAACAATATGGCATGCAAGATGGTGCCTATTTAATCAGCCCCCCCCCCTCCCCATTTTGTTTTACCAATCAAATGCCTAGTAATAAATGCATTCGAACTGAAGCGCTGCCATAATGATGATAATGATGAGGATGAAGATTATATGAATTATTATTATTATTATCATCATCTTCAAAATGACTGTAGCGTATAGGCTACAATAGTAAACATATACAGATAGAATAATTATGCCTTTCAGGTACCTAACACAATAAACACTGGTGGCGTGTACTGAAGACGAGGACCATGTCAAAGTCCACGTGCATTTCTTCAGAGGGGCGGGGCCGATCACATGCAGAAGGCATGGTGTTTGTAATTACACCACAAGCAGCGCAGGCATGGAGGCCGGAGGAGCGGATGGAAAGCCCGCTGTACAGCACCACGTAAGCGCAGCAGACGTACCTGTACAAAGCCTCGGAAAAGATAAGCGCATGGCATTTCGCGCCACCATGAGATGCTGCATAGCCCGCAAAGAGAGAAGTTCTGTTCTTCAGACATGAAACAAATGAAACGATAGACAGGCTTCAACAGCTTTGATCAGCTGCTTGAAACGGTCAGTTTTCAGACCAGCTCAATCTACTGAGAAAAATACAAACAAACAGCCGTCTTGCAGTGTAGGCTAATATTATGATTATTAATCATAATAATAATAAAACAACAACAATACTACTACGACTACTACTACTACTACTAATAATGATAATTATTATAATAATAATGATAATAATAATAATCATCATCATCATCATCATCATCATCGTGATTATTATTATTATCATATAATCATCCTCATCCTCATTCTCACCCTCATCTTCATCAACATCATCATCCTCATCGACAAAAGAGACTCCTATAGCCATATCTCTGCAGTACACATTTGGAGGAATTTCTTGAGAGCCTCATGAATAATTCCAGTGCCACCAATTATTCACGCATCAATGGGCTTTTACACTGTAAATCTTAAAATATAGATGATGATGGTGGTGGTGGCGGTGGTGATGAAAGCATAAAAAAAGAGCTGTAGAGCACCGAGTGTGCAAAAAGTGTGTGTGTTTTCTTTATGTATGTTCACTTCATGTTCTTCCTTCTATCAAATCAATAGCAATTTAGGCCTATTTTTACAGTGAATAAATACAACAGCCTTGGTGTGCGAAGTTGTCAGTACAGCCTTTCACACAGAGCAGAAGGGCAATGTTTTTTTGTTTTTTTTTAAATAATCTGAGCAGAAGATGTTTTTGTGCATTTGTTTCAGTGAACGTACTGTATGTTCATTATTCTCAATGCGAACAGTTACAGTTTATAATCCGAAGTGAAATAAAGACGTGAAAAACTAGACTGAAACAGTTGGCCGCAACATACTGCTATCTTCCCGAAGGCATACATCTATTCATCGGCTATTGACAACCTCTCCCTTTTCAGTTGTATGACTGAAGCTCTCTCTAGCGCTGCTGGTGGACAATCAAACCTACACACCCACCTCTAGACACACTCGCATATTCTTCTCATTTCTTAGTTCTACTCTAAAATAGCTAGCTAGACGGAGTCTCGGACCTCACAAATCATAGAGACTTCGCGTTAAATACTATCGATAGTTTAACAGTAAATCTGAAATTCAACATGGAGTCCCCTCCAGATCCAGCAAGCGACCCGGGCAACAGCGCCTCAGAGCCGGCTACCCCGGCCAGGGAACCCCCGGTAAACCTGGAGACGCTCCGAAAAGCGGACCATCCAGCCCCTGTTCGAAGGCAGACCTGTTCAAGCACCAACAGAGGTAAGCGGTCGACAGTTCTCATCACATGAGGAATATTGATTGATTACCAAATTGATGGATCAAACTTCAAAAGGAATTGTCTCCGTGGAGGACTTGCGTTATGGGGTTTCGAATAATTCTTGTCCTCTAACTAACTGTATGTCTGAAGCAATCAAACACTGGAATATTGCTTTATTTCTTATCATCACTGCGTTTGTAATGTCGATATAAACATGATGAGAGTTGCCTCTGTGTTAGCCTGGTGTTCATGCTCAACTGACAGGTCCAACCATTGTCGGATGATGTGGCCATTGAAATATATATTATCCTCTTTGAATAATACACATAAATAAATAGGTGTGCAAACTTCCTAGTAGGCCTAATGAATATGTCGAGTATATTTTACAAAAACGCAAAGCCAGTCCAACTAGCCTATAATCTATCACACATTTATTTCAGAAAGGCGAAAGTGAACTTTGGGAAACTGTCCAGTTCTGGCACCTATAAAATTGACATGTGCGTAATGTTCGATGTTGTCCCAACTGGACAAATATATAGGCGACTGAATCTGTCATTTGTCTGTGTAAGAAAGACGCATCAGCAGCAGGAATTTGATTTTCCTTGCCAGCGTGCGCCAGTTCTGAGACATTGTATCGAACATGAAAGGGATGACAACTACCTGAAGATGGACACGATGTACATTGTGGTCATTGTACACATGAAAGTCTGTGCCTTTGCCGGTTTCATGTGATACATTTAAAGAGAAAAATATGAGATTACGTCCCGTCCATATCGTACAGTAGAGACAGTATTTAGCCACACCCCCCTAGACTGCTTCCATTCAACTTAGCTCATCCCAAGTTCAATGGACATATATTTCTTTGCTAATACTCCAAAGAACATTGTTAACCTGGTATCATGATACTACATTACATTTAGGATGTGTCGAATTATTCATAACACTCCCGTCTGTGTGAGCACATTTCCTCTGCGGAAGGGTATATTTAGAGTGTGATATGGTGAATGTGGAATGTAAGCTGGTTATGTAACAGGTTTAGCCATAAACAGAGGCGCGCGCGCGACTGAGAGCGAAAATCATTAGATATCTGTGTACTATGTGCAGGAGTTCTAGAAGCGCCAAGACGATTGACATGTTTTATCATCAAATCAGTCGAACCGTGATTTACTGCAGAACTATTTGTGTCAGATAAGACAAGATGATTGTTTTACTTTGTAACTACTTGGTAGTTCCCAGCCACCATCCTCAGTTATGTAATACTACACTGGGCAAAGTCAGGTAGTTCTGAGGCGTTTAGCGGTTCTAAGCTTTTCAGGTTGATCTCACGATCTTTTTTATTTTTTTTATTTTTTTTTAAGAAGAAGTCTGGCTTTGAGACACTCCTAACCTCCTGACCCATATTCACCCCCACCCATGTATGCACTGGATTAAAGTGCGTCTGGAAGAGAAAGACAGGAAAAAGGACGCCTTTTGCTCTGTTATGCAACACTGAATGGGTAAAAAATGTGCAGTGGGACAAACCTAGTTCAGAATGCTTTCAAGGAGTTTTCCTCTACCAGTAAACGTTTTCTTATACACTTCAATGAGTTTTCAATTATTCTTATGATACTGGCCTGTTACTATCATTATTCTTATTCCTGTAACTTTCATTACTCATTATGAAGTGTGCAATTATTGTTTACGCACAAAAGCTTCTTTTGGGATCTCTTTCTCCCCAAAAACCTGTCCTGGTTATGATATACACACTATGCTGCCAATGTGTGTGAGTATGTGTTGTGATTACTGGTACCTTTTGTATAAACACAGCTTTTAGATGAAAATGAACTTTTTATTGAACGTTGTTATGATAAAGTGTGCTTCCCCCAGTGCATAAACTGGATGAAAATATTTGTAATTGCCATTGGTTTGTGGCACAATCCAATATGGCATCACACAAAACAGTAAAACAATAAACGTGTGGCTTAGCTTTTAGTTCCAAACATGTAAGGCATTTTCATTACAGTGCATTTTCAGACACTGCTCTTTAGGATATCCACAAAAGCCAACGTCTGAAATACAGCAGAGATGCTTACTGAAGAGCAGTCTGCCTTTTACACCCGGTGTATTGGAGTTTCTGAGGATGCACATTTCTTATCCTGTATGCAGCACATTTACTGTTTTAACCCTGAACACTAATACCCTTTAAGTAGAAAAGAGCTTACTTCAGCAAAAGCGTTACTGTAGGACTTGAATGGGTCAAAGAACGGGCCTTGGAGGTCTGTGGATATCATTAGTAGAAAGAAGAAGGGGTGTTATTTTCATATTGCAGGATCCCTCAGTTTGTGAGGAGCAAATTCAGAAACAATCAATATTAATGGTTTGGTTATGTAAGTTGACTGCCTCTGTGGAGGCTGGGATGAAGCCTCAGAATTACGCAGGGAAGCTCTGAAGCTGCAGATCTGATGAGAGCCCTGATGCACAGTCCTGAACCCTGCACTAGTTTAGCCAGCCTCAGCTCCGCTGGTGTGTGTGTGTGTGTGTGTGTGTGTGTGTGTGTGTGTGTGTGTGTGTGTGTGTGTGTGGTTGTGTGTGTGTGTGTGTGCGTGTGTGCGTGTGTGTGTGTGTGTGTGTGTGTGTGTGTGTGTGTAATCACACTGTTGAGACTCTGCCTTGTTTAGATCAGAGCATTTTGTTATGGGCATGGTAATGACGGTTAGTTGCCTTTGTTGCTGAAGCTTGAGACGTGCTTGTACTACTCTTTCAGAGATTGTGGTGTGCAATCATAACATCAGTTTCTCGCTACGGGAAGAAATGTGGCTAGACTGTTAGCTAGCCATGTATGGAAGACTTCCTACTGTAAATAACATTATGATTGGCATGGCAGACGTCTTGGTCTCTCCTGACTGCAACATTGTGAAAGCAGTCACCTGTTGAAGAGCAGACAGGCTGATTTGAGCGGGAGATGCTGTTACAGTGCTTTAACGCATTGGCCTTGTTAAGGCTGCAGTATATTCAGTAGGACAGTGATGTAGGCTATGCTCATACCCAGCAATAGATGATTTTATCACCTGTTCAAAAATGTGTTAAGTCATACACAGTGTAGTTATGTTAGTTCCTCTAGTACCTCTAGTTCCTCTCGTTCCTCTAGACATTGTTGGTCTAAAATAAAAACTCTGTATCGTATGGCCTTCCTATTCCCTTTCTGAACACTTAAAGTGGACTTTCACCACCACAGCTGGGTGGTTCTATTTGTGCGGAGAGCGCTTTGGGCTGGAGTGGCGGCATGTGTTTAGTCTGTGCTGACAGAAGATGGATGGGGCGCGGGGGAGCAGAGGCCTCTAAACAAGGTTTTACACAAAGCCTCAGAAAGCCTGGAGCTGGCACTCTGCTCACTCTACTCTATTGGACAGCAGCGTTAGTGAGCCTGTGACATTCTCAAATACCAGGGATTACGCTTCCCTGCTCGCTGAGGAGGGCCAAGCAGCAGGTAGCTACCCGCCATCCAGACAGCCAGCCAGGGCAGATCCTGCAGCACAACTTGTTTGGGTGTCTCTCCTTCTGGCAGCAAGCCCATGACATAATAATGGGTTTGGTCCCTCCCTGATTTTAATACTTAGCGGGAGAGGTGTCACAAGCTCTCTAGTTGATACATGTCATACAGCACTATGCTTTGTAGAGTGTGAGGCCAGCGGCTAAGTTGTTATGTAAGACTGCCCAGTTACAATTCGACTATTCAAAGTTCACATTCAGTTAAAAGGCCTGTTCACATAGCCTCAGGTAGGTTCTAACACCTCTTTGTAATTGATGCTTCTGTATTCTTCTTCCAAGCAGCTCTGCATTTGCAGTTTGTTCAGCCTTTGTATATTGACATTCAAACAAAGTATATGTTAAGTTGACCTACTCAAACAGTTTTACATGCATCCTTACCTGAAGGCAAAATTCACAGCCCAGTCACAACATACAAAAAAACCTTTCTGTTTGTATTATGCAGAAGTGCACTTAGGGTGTGCGTTCGAAATGCTTCTTTGCACAGTAGTTAATGAGATGTGTTTGTGGAAGTACTTTCAAGTGTCTACAATATTTGTTGACTTCTGGAGCGAGTGGACTAGAACCGTATTTTATGAACTCTTCAGAATGCTCCCATATATCTTGCTCCCATATATCTAGTCACAACCACTGCCACACACATCTGCTCTTAGTTTAGATCTCCAAACCATTTACTTTGAAAATGTTCTTTTGTTCTTATGAGTGTCAAAGGTCAAATGCCATTTTATCCAGGATTATCAGCCGTGTGCATCTGTGCTGTGTATCATGTTAAAGGGAGAAGATGTCTAGGGCAGTGGAAGCTGGTGAAGGTATGTGGATGTGCTCATTGTAATGCATTTAACAGTATGAGGAATGGTACAGTATCAAACACTCGTGTGTGATACCATTCCGTATTCCGTTCCATGTATTACAATGAGCCCGTCCTCCGATTTCTACCTCCACCAGCCTCACCTGGTCTAGGGATACTGTAAATAATCCAATGGGAGTTTCATAAACTGCAGCTACAGTTGAGACTGCATGTCGTGCAATAAATTTTCACACAGTTTACTTCAACTTAGGTTGAATAATCACTGGTTTACACTGTTAAGACAAAGTACAATAAAACATCGTGCTGTAAAGTATTCCAAGTTTTTAGGTATTCTTTTAACACAGTTCCGTGCTGTTTTGGAGGACAATCAGGCCCAAGGTGCCTTCATCAAGGTGATTCTTTGAGCTTTAATAGATCTCACACGTAGGCACAATTTTTCCCTTGAAGTGTATTATTCAGATCATGGGGATCTTGCAACATTTTTTATCACCAGGGAATTATGCAGTGTACTAGGAGTGACCAATGCTCTGTTATTTATGTTGTGGGATGTTTTTGGAACTACTGTAGCAAGCTTTAGGAAAGGACCCGAACCCACAGATAATAGTCAGACAAGACTGGTTTACACATGCACATTATACTGCTTGTTCAGTATCATGGGTGCCAGGGATACTGTGCTATTACCTTCACTTAGGAATGCTCTTTGAAAACGGTCAACACTTGACCTCATGATTATCATTAAGCTTCGACATCTGGAGATGCAGCTTCAAAGCTCCCATGTCTTTGAAATGTGTCAGTGTTTGATATTGATATTGTAGAGGACTTATTCAGTTTGTATCGAGTAGCACTACAGGCTAACAGCATTTTAGAATAAAAAAAACTAGGGCCATTCATGTCAATCAAATATATCTAATTTCAATACAGTTTTTTGTCCAAAGTTTATAAGAGAAAGTTTATCCGCCGCTTGCCCCAATTTACTGTATTGATTAAATATAGTTTATTGACATTCAAACTTTACTTAGACCAAATTTGAAAGTTTTATCCTTGCGGGACAGTTTATTTTGGAGTGCGAGTCACCAGTGGCTCAACTGGGGCTGGCAAGGAAGTCTCTGCTGGTGACAAGAACCAGATTTTGATGTAAAATCTCCACGGTGAACGACAGCTCAGATCTCTGGCCCATTTACAGAAGTTCATATCTGAGATAGAAAGTTTGAATAGTAATGAACGGAAATACTCTAGATGCATTATTGGAGGGTGTTAAAGGAATCTAAATTTAATGCTGCACACTGTGACCTACAGTAAGTACTAGTCCTGTAGCGCAGCGTTGCCCTGCACAACTCTGATATGAAGCGGGCCCCTCAGAAGAGGGCTGCGGGGAGAGTGAGGTGGAGAGTAGGGTCGACCAGATCACTCAGTGGAACTCTTATGTCACATCCAGGGCCAAGCCCTGAACAGTTCTACTAGTCTGGAGAATGTTAAAAAGTCAAGCAGGTAGATAACCCTAACCCTAACCCTTCAGTGAGAACGAGGCCTACAGTGATCACGCTGACATCGTTCGAAACCCGCATTCCTTGTAACTCTTGCTATTTTTTGTGTGTGTGAAAAAAAACGATCATTCATATCCTGCAATTCCTAATGTAGGGAGCGGAGCTCCGACATGTGTTGAACACTTGAGGCAAAGGAACACAGAGCAAAGGGCCTTTTTCCCAGACATTACATGCATGTGCTGTATTTTAACACAGCAAGAGGTAAGAGTGTTAAAGCTGTGGTATTTGAACAGCAACAGCCCAAGAGTCCCTTTACTGTGGTTATGTTGCTTACTGTAGGTGAAATGACTCTCGTGGCAGCTGTGTGGTAAGGACTGTACAGATTGTTGGATGGACATTCTGTAGCCTGTAGAGTGTGGCACACTGCTGAGGTTCCCAGGGAAGTTATGTTTGTGCCCCCTACTGACAGAACTCTTCTAATTGATTTTTTTTTTCTTCTAATTTTTCGATTGAACCTAAAACAAGTATGGAAATTCAAAAAGTAGGTCATTTCTGGAACTTGACTTGACATTTTGTTTGTCCCAATAGAGCAGTTTAGTTGCATCTAACCCTTTGTGCTCTCTGTGTGTGTGTGTGTGTGTGTGTGTGTGTGTGTGTGTGTGTGTGTGTGTGTGTGTGTGCGCGCTGTACCGTATCTACATGGGTTTTAAATCATGAGAAATCAAATTTCTTTGAATCTCTGAATCTATTTTACCTTACAGTATGTTTCTAGTTTTGTGTTTGTGCACTGTACATATTTGTGACTTTACTATGTATTTGTGTATACTGCATGAATGCAGAAATGGTTTGCAGCAGAGTGTTCTATGAGGAACAGTGGTGCCAATGAAGGGGTCAATTTTCTATTGGCTGACGCCAAATAGTTCCTTTACATTATACTAATGGAGCATGTTGCCAGGCAACCGGTTGTAAGTCCAAGAAAAAAAATATTTTGTATTGGGACAATATGATTATTATTATTTTTTTGGTATGGAACTATGTGAAGCTCACTGGCGCTGTTCTTCAAATACTGCAGTCTGGTCTGCAGTATATGTAGTGACCGACTTCAGTACTGTATGCAGTATTCAACCTCACACAAATAGGGGAACTTTTATCCATTGAATCTGTTTCAAATGTTTGTGGTTCTATCAAAATGGCTAGTATAACATAGGGCAAATCATGCATATCATTTCCTCTAATTCAGTTGTTTCACCATTTAATTAATGTGACTAACTCTGGTGTGCCTTTGGTTCACTTTTGTGAAGTAGACACTTGAGCTTTACATTTTTCGACCAAGTTTATTTATCGCCTTAAAATAAACAAAAACTTTTTCGAGACAAAAAGATAACACAACTTGAAAATCAGTGTCAATTCTATTGGCTTGATTATTTATATTGGAGTAACAAGCGAGACCTAATCTCATAAATAAAAGAGAGAGAGATACAGATCCATTCCCTCCAGGTACTGCTGCCACTTAATCGAATTAGCTCCACTCTAAGGCATGACAGATTCTTCAAACACCCCTGGTGACTTCTGAGTGCCGATTACAATCAGCTACTATTTTCAGTGTTTGATTAAAATCTGGTGAGGTTGGACAGAATTTTTTAGAGTGCAGAACCAACTAATTATTAATATTGGAGCCCATCTCTCCAGCTTTTTTGCCAATTACAGGAGGCCAATGGACTTGAGTGGTTGAAACAATACCCACAAGTATTATGTTGAATCACATTGGATGTGAAACTATTAACTTGTTCTTATTTAAATATCACACTGTAGTTAGGGCTGTTTCAACCAAGGATTGTGTTGTGTCCTTCTCACTGACCTTCAGGCTTCCTCTGTAATTAGTAGTAAGACTGGGCATTAGAAGCACTTGTTTTCATCAAAGATGAAAGTGCAAGTGTTGAGAGTCTATGCACATGCATTTCATAGCTACACAACTATTTCTGTTTTTGATGTTTCTCAACCATATAACAAAGCAGTAGTGATATAAATCAGCAATCCATCCATGAGCTCATTCTGTAGTTCATTGGCTGAGGGACAACAACAATGAAAATAAGATTCTGATACTCCACTCATGTTGACGATAGTTGTTATCCCACTTGTTCTTTTTTCATATTCTGAGAAATTGTAGTCTGTCTCATGAAGACAATTTGGTCCTTTTGTGTTTTGCAAAAACAGATTTTGAATATGAATAAGCCACTAATGAATATTTGATTATTGCGTCTGCGGATTGATTACTGTAAGAGGTGCTTTGAGATAAAGTGTGTGTCACTGCGAGACTCAGTCAAAGCTGCTGTGCAGAGCTCTGGCAGTGATTGAAACTTCCACTTCGCTCTTCACGGCGTTTGAGACACCAATCATGTTCACATCCTCTGACAAAAGTTTATCGGCCTTATCGATCAGTATTTGCTACTTTATTTTCCTAATGTAGTACTTAAGGAGCAATAATTAACAGTGTCGGGTTATTAAAAGCCTATTTTTAAGTGACAGACTGAAATAGATACACAGAAATAGGAAGATGGAAATCCTGGGTCAAAATCCCTCACTTGAAAGAGGGATATTCTAGAGTTCCAACTGTCCGTATCATTCTACTACCATCTCAATGGGGCTTTCATTTTCAGTTAGGATGGTTAGCTAATGCCTGACCTTCACACCAGCAGACGGAAGTACTGTTTGATTTGATCCTTATTTAAGGATCCTTCAGGAAGTGCTGGATATCTGTGTGGGTTTTCATTGCATTGATCCAGACAGAATGACACATTATTTGAATGAGTTTGATGTAATCTGATGGAACAAAACATAGATAATTTGTCTATCAAATGGTCTTATAAAACCCACTCTTATCTTATTATGGGCACCCAAGTCTCACTGTCACTGTCCCATACACTGTTTAGGCCTGCTGCATGAGTTGAGCCCCATCAAGGTGTTCAGTGGGTCTATCCAGGGTCATCCATGTGTACAGTTTCTATGCTCCTATCATTGCTCAAGCAATCTGGGGACTGAAGTTCAGACCCTTTAAAAACATATTTTTCCAATTACTGTATGTTTTTCGAATTTGTGTTTCTGTTTTCTATTGGAAGCATGAAAAGGCACTCAAAAATCGGAAATATCTGTAAAATCTAAGTTTGGGGGGTTCAAATATGTTTTAGCTAGTGCAGTACCACTTTGTATGTTTCAAAGATTTCATCACACTATAACAAATTCCCTTTGTTTGTGAGCGCCCACCCTGTCCGTCCGCTTGTCCAGTAAATGTCCCTCTCTTACTCTTCACACATGATTGACTAATCCCCCCAGTTCACGATAGTTTGTTCAGGTTGTGTGCTTTGATAAATAAAAGAGGGTGATGCAAAAATCAGTTTATAATTGTGAGGGAATATTCATTATGTGTCATTTTGCATTAAATGAGGATGGCTTGCTACGCTCATTAATTGCTGCTTGCTCCACAAGCAATGTTTGGGCTCTCTTACCTGGCGCTGTGCCACAGTGTCTTCTGAAAGAGCCACTTCATCTCTGTCATGGACAGGTGGAAATTTGCTGCACAGTTCTAATTGGACAAAGTGCCTTTCAAACTCCCAGCCATCACTCACAGATCAGATTATCAGGCAGACGAGGTGTCAACATAGGTTTCTCTCTTGCGCATTCCCTCCCTCCCTCTGTCTCTCTGTCTCTGTCTCTCTCTCTCTCTCTCTGTCTCTCTCTCTGTCTCTCTCTCTCTATCTTCCTTAGTCTCTGTGTGTCTCTGTCTCTGTCTCTGTCTCTGTCTCTCTCTCTCTCTGTCTCTGTCTCTCTCTCTTTGTCTCTCTCTCTCTCTCTCTCTCTCTCTCTCTCTCTCTCTCTCTCTCGCTCTCCTCTCTCTGCCCCTCACTATCTCTTCCCCTGCCTCCTAGTGGCTTGGGGCAAAACATACAGCATTGATTTACAGATAACTAGAGAGAAAGATACACCTCTCTCTCTCCACTGGACACACCACAGAGATGAATTCAGATGTTTACTTCTACTTCCTCCTTGACATACTGTAGCACTGATGCACAATACAGGAGGTGGTTGAATAGGAATAATTTTACCCAATATCTCTGACCACCTATAATACTAGATGTGGACAAGAGATTCTTTTTTTTCACAACAGAAGCATATAGTAGCAAGTAATGCTGTACTGTATGTTAACCACCAAACGTACAGTAAGCGTCAAGCTGGCATGCCACATTTTGTAGCTTGTCCACATCATGAGCACAGATGTATTTCCCTGTGCTGATTTGATTCCAAGCAGGAGAGGGGACAGGAGAGATTGATGGTGGTGTCCCCAGTCAGACAGATAACGCCTGATTCTGCCTGCAGGGGGTTAGCCTAGCATGCAGCTCCAGTGGCCCTCAGATGCAGAGTAGGCTATGTCGAGTAGGTGAACCGTTCCTCCACTCAATGCAAATGCAGGGACACATTCAGAGATGATCCCAGGATGGTTGTGCCAGCATCGCCCTGAGCGCTTCGCACCTCATGATCCATGCATCAACCGCACCTGGGAGAAAACTCACACAGACGAGGCAGTCATTTGTATAACTGAGGTGCATCATGCATCAGGACACACACACACACACACACACACACACACACACACACACACACACACACACACACACACACACACACACACACACACACAGACACACGCACATACACACACACACACACACACACACACACACACACACACACACACACACAAAGATAACTCATACAGGTAGTCAAGGTATGTTCCTTTTTAAGTTGTTTTACTAAATCACAACATCAGTTGAACCTTAATGAAACACAATACAGTACAGTGACATTCAGGGCTTCAGACCGTACCTTGTTGTGTCATCATCATTAATCATTCCTCAGGAGGTTATGACTCTGTGGTGTTTTAGAGGCACCTTCCTTGAACTGTATGGTCTCAGACGAAAGTGATATACAGTACAGTATGAAGACTGTTTTTTACATGGCCAGCAGTTTCACCTACTTTTTTTCTGCTGGATATCAGGAAGTTCACTGAACTCAGTTTATGCTGTCCAGATTTGCTGTGTAGAACCTCTGAGAGGTCCAGAGACTGTGGGAATGTGGAAACGTCTGGTGCTGAGGCCTCTGTGTGTATGTGTGTGTGTGTACACCTGAGGCACCGCTTCGATTATCTCACAGCAGTGTTATCTTCACAGTTTGATGATGCACCATCCAGCCCTGCCCCAAGGATCCACCGCATCTTGTTTTGACCCTGACAGAATTCTTGGAAGGGTTCCCTCGAAAAACCACTCAATCGCTATTTCACCTGAAAAAAGGCTGAAAATACCCCTCGAATTCTTTATTTGTGATAGACTGAGAAGGTTGCAGAAAGGTAGTAAGTATTTGGTCACCTCACGTTTGAGTGGATGTAGCTTTTATTGTAGGTGATAGTTTTGTTTTTTGAGGCACTCAAGCATGCGTGAAGGTCATGATATGCATTTTAAGGCCTTTATGGTGTTATACTGTATATACAACCATACTAGAAATGCATGGAGAAGAAGACATGGATGCTCTTGTGATGCTTTCATTGGAACATTTGCCTGGACCATCTGGCTGGTCATAATGACTTTTTTTTATCTATCATTCAACCAAACATTTCCTATGACTATGTGTATAAATTACTGTCATGTTTTATCTGTCCAGCACACAGAAGAACGATTGTACATCTCTCTTTTTATTCAATAACAAGGAGTGTAGCACAGTGTGTGAAGCAGATGGTGAAAGGCTGCTGTATAATAGATCTCAATATTAACTCTCGACCATGCTGGGAGTGTTGGTGGATGGCGTACGACAGAGTAAAAGAGAAGCAGTGACCTTCTGTCCCATCATTTACCCCCTCGCGCCCCCCACGCTGCTCTCAAATTACTTTGTTTTACCCAATTAAAGGAGCCGGCTGGGCATCAACCGGGCTGCCATTTTTCGCTCACCTGGAGTCATGTGACATTATCGCTCTGTCATCGGGAGAGATGGGCATCAGTGGGAGTCGCCTCAGACCCCTCAGTGCTCAGTGAGATTAATGCAGTCATCCTCCGCCTCGCTGGAGTTTCACTCGCCTCACTCACCTGCTCCCACAGCTACTGTACAGTGCCCACATCCTCCTCAGCACTGAGGCTGTTTCAGGAGATCATCACACTCACCCACGTAGTAATAGCCTGTTCATCACTGAGAGTGAGCGAGATCTTGAAATGTATGTCATTTGACCCCCCCCCCCCCCCCCCCCGCATTTCGAGGTATTTCTCTGTCATTGCGGATAAGAAAATGCCGTCTAATGTTCACAAATTGCCTTGTTAATGACCAAGACGTAATGTGGTTGAGGACTCTTTTGTCTCCCTGTATTCTCTTCTGGCGTGATGACAGGGAGGACAGAGACGGCAGAGAGAGACAATGCTATGGCAAGAGATAAGTGTAGGACTGGGGGGGGGGGGGTGGTGGTGGTGGTGGTTAACAGCCATACGAGCACAGATTATTTGCTTGAAGGGGCTGAGCCCAGTGCCAGCAGTGACAGTTGGGCTGGGAATTGACTGTGCGGCTTGACTCTGCTCTGAGACACCACTGGGTCCAGGGCTCATCTCTGTAGTCCTCCTCCTCCCCTCCCAGAGACGCATTGTGGCCAGCCGCTCTCCCCGGCCCCACTGGGGGGACAGGCCCCTGGTCCTGCTTGATGAGGACTCACTAATGGCGGTTTCTTTGAAAGCCGGCGGGGTTGTTTGAGGAGGAGTGTCTTTTACCTCCCTCCAGCTTGGCTTGGCTGAGCATTCGTCAGGCCGCCTGTCTTTGCTGTCCTGCCCACTCCACGGTCCGCCAAGGGGCCCGGACGTCTGTCATTTGTTTTACTCTAAAATAAAAGTTGACGATTTACCAATAAAGAGTAAAAATAGTCTTTTGATGATGACTGAGGGCATATGGAGACGGCATTGTCACAATATCATTACTCTCTGCAGAAAAACAGGGTGGAAATAAATTGGGAGGACAAAAGAGGTGATTTGTGAAATCAGGAAGCACATTCTTTAGACTTCAAGTGTTAATGTATCCCCTATAATACAACTGGCTACATAGCGGTGTACATACTGTACCTTTCAAATACATGCCTTCTTTACAAATGAATGCACATACAAACAATAACTCTGTGTATGTACTGTATGTGCACACTTGCATGTTAATGCACATGCCTGATATGTTATGTCAATGTTGATTTTCGACTGAATGCTAAGTAGTAAATTCTGCTCCCTGACCGAGTCAATCACAGCTTCGGCGGTATTTCAAGCCCAAGGTTTGGCAGAAGCCCACTAGATAACATTAAGATCAGAGTGATGTAGTATGTGCTCTTGAAAGGCTCTATTACGTCAGATGTTTTACTTCTGTGTTGAAGTGTAGTTGCCCAATGATACTATGATACATTTACAGAGAGTGTTCAGTCCACAGTGTCTATTCATGCATGGTTTAGATGAGAAAGTGCACTTAGCTGCATTGAGTTGTAATGAGTTGAGCAATGTCTCTGTCGTCTTGTAGCTTGGACAGAGGCAAGATTTGTTGGTTACAGTAGCCGAATAGGCAGCTGCCATTACAATAGACACTTTTCAGTGTGAAAAGTATGATTTTCTTAATTGTGCGTCTTAAAAGTGAGTCTTGACATTTTGAATTCCTATTTTCAATGAGCTTTTCAAGTCAGAAGAAAATACATAGTCTGTCCATTTATCTAGTCTTTATATGGAGAAATGAGTGGTAGCATGGTGCTCTTGACCCCTGCCCTCTCCCTTACTCCGAGTGGAAGGGCCTTTGCCTCCAGAGAGAGAGACAGTGTTCCTCTGCCCTCCTCATTACCACCACCATCTCAGCTTCTGGAGACTCCATTAGGAAGTTGGACTCGTCCTTGGAAGTCTCCTCACTCTAACTTCTCTTGTCTTCATCCCGCCCCCACCCCCCCTTTTTCTCTTTCTCGTTCTTTTTTTTCTTACTTGAAACTAGGGCGGAGGTCATAATGGCGAATTTGATATAACAGGCGATCTGCTTCCGTGGAGCACCTTGTCAGCTCCAAACAATAGGTTTGCTGGAAATATTATGCGGCGTAAAGAATGTTCACGTATTCCCAGAGAAATGTCCTCCGCTGGTCATTCCCCAAAGACATGAGAACATTTGTCTGCATACATTTCCACAGGTTCCAGCCGAACAGAAAATGGAAGTCGAAACAAAATGAATTTATTCTACATGTGTGAGGAACTTAACCAGAGTTATTCCACCTGGGAAGAGAAAAAGTTCCCCCATTTGCATGTTGAACCACTTATCCTTGTATTTCATTATTTAGTTATTAAATGGGAGGCTAGATTCATGTACAGTGCTGCTTGTCTTTCTCAGCCGGCTATTGGCTGCATGCAGCTCAGCTTAGTTTTGATGCTGATTTAAGCTCATGCTCTAACCTATTGCATAACGTTGCAGCTCTTAGGCCGAACAAGAGGACTGTGAAGAAGTAACAGATGTTAGCGGTTGCGTAATAGCAAGAAAGAGGCGGCTGGCTGTGATGTTGTACAGTGGTGTGATCAAAAGGTTTTAATTGAAGCTGACCTCTCTGTCTCAGTGGTGTCCCAAGGCTGCCTCTCGGCTGGAGCTGACAAAACACAGACACTCATCATTGCACAGGGCTGGAGATCAACGGAGAAAAGAGCAAATTGCTCTGAATATACTTGTCCCGTAACATGTACTGTAAGCCTACCATGGGAACATACATACGGTCGAAGACTGTTCCTCGAATGCAGGAGAAACATACAAATGTGTGATAAAATGAAATGATGTTATGTTAAGTTTAAATATCATATTGGACACTGCATGGTGTATAGATTTAAAATAAAGAGAGCACCATATTATAGTGTAGATATCTTGTTTGCTTTTTACCATCAGAGGCAATATACAAAGGAGGAAGAAAAAACAGTATCTATATGTAAAATGCATATTGTGAATTTGATTAGCCCCTCTTGCCCTTTGGCAGTTTATATTTCAGATTAAACAATGACAATTTTGATTCTGAGCATGATACTAATGTGAGTAGGAAAATGAAAAGCTATTAGGTGGATGTTAATATAACTGCATTTTTAATATTTCTCTATTGTTAAGGTCCCTCATCAGCCAGCCTTGCCAGGCAGTTTTCGTCTCAAATTAAATTCATGTGGATATGACATATTAATTGGAACATTATTCCCATTAATTGGACAAATTAGAAGATGTCTGTTGGGGAAAAGGTTGTCTCTGGGAGAGGTGATTTGGAAATCACCATCTAGAATTAGGATTCACCATCTCTTCTTTGTTTAATTTGTGTGGCAGCCAGTCGGCGGCCGTGCGCGGGCTGTGCTAGTGCTCAGGGTCTCTGCGGCACTCAAGGCTCACATTGTCTTCATTAAAAGCGATTAAGGAATAGGTCAATTTAGTCTGCTTGACTGGTCTGAGCTGTGCATATCGTCCTATGTAATGTCTTCATCTTCATCTGTTCAGGGTCTGTGGGTCTGGTGAGGCACTCAGGCAGCAAATATGAGCAGTCACTTTTTTATGCATGTTTGCATGTCTGATTGTATGTCGGAGTGAGTCAGGACAGTATCTTTTAAAGGGTTGTTTTGTTTGTGCTGTTGTACTGTACTGTGTGTGTGTGTGTGTGTGTGTGTGTGTGTGTGTGTGTGTGTGTGTGTGTGTGTGTGTTAGTATTTATGCTCTGTTTCAGTATGTTTGCTGTCTGTGTACTGATGAGCTGCTGTCTGATTAGCAACAAAATGCATTGTTCACCCTGCAGCGTCTACTACTGTGAGCAATTAACCATGATCAAAATTCTCAAAATGAGTGTTGTTTGATTTAACAGTCACATATGGAGACATACTTTGCCGCAATGAAAACATGCCCTATTCCAAGTAATACAAAATGTTCTATAATGTGACATTTTAGGGCTATGGGTTGTTGACACAGTTGAATTATTAATAGATGCAAGAGGATTTCATATTGCATATGACTTTTAATTAGTTTGAACAGCATATCCCACCTATTAAGATACAGTATTACTATCCTGTGTGCACATTCTTAAACCAGAATAATCTTTACTCTGGAATCAGGATTAAATCCTCTTCTGTTTTGAATTGATTAATAATTCAGGTATTAAGCAGATAGAATATATTCCAGATACTTTAAATCTGCACCATTTTGCCTAATTTCCCATTAATTGGTAGAACCAGAAACACCATATGGGATGCAGCACATTTGTAAATGCTGTCCAGAGAGAGATTTGACAGTCACTAAACCATAAAATGTGAATTTTAATTTTTCAGGGCAGGTTGGCCACCTGTCGGTTGAGGTAGACAGGCAATTTGGCCATTTGGTTAGGATAGAAAAAAGGGTGCCAGGGGGGACCAGGTGTAGATAAATGTTACCCCATATGTCAGCAGATTATTAAGAAAACTGTGTGTTCATCCTGCGCAGGCTGGAGAGGCCTTTCAATTTAATCAGTTTAATTATTGGAGCAATGTTCTTTCTCTTTATATATTGTTCTATTTTCAACTTTATTAAACAGATATGCATCATCACCTAGAAACAACAAACCCCTGTTGCTGTGCTGACTAATATTTGTATTGCAACTCACTCTAAAAGGAACCTATTGAAATATGTGTCCAATTGAGCCTATTGAAATCATGTGGTTTCTGTGTGCTACCAGATTGTTGTGTGTCAACAGAAACCATGAACACCTGTGAAAGAGTGAGCACAGGACTCACAGCGTAGGCCTTGCAGTGCATGCTGTATGGATCGAGCTGTCAATACAAATGTTCTTGATTTAACCACTGCTCAAGCACAGAGTGAAATTGTCATGGAAAAGACATTCCTTGAAGATCAACCAGAGGGAATATTTCTCTCAGGCTGTGCTATAGACCTCTGAACAAGTCCATAGTGGCTGTGCCGGGATTGCAGAGTGGAGGTCTTGATTGGAGTGCTGTATTGGGGCTCGTGGTGGGAATGTGGGCGATGTAAAGAGGGAGAGGGGCTCTTAGACTCCGGGGCCAGGGGGAGAAAGTTCCCCCATGCTTGTCAGAGTTTGAGTAAGTTGAAAATTGATGGAGCCCACAGGCAGCACAGCTAATTTTAGTTGAAATCACCTAAGTGGTTTGGCTAATTTATCCATCCTCCTTGGCCTCACCCCCTGGAACCCCTCCCTCCCAGATCTGTCCACATAGCGTGAAGGTACCAGGAGGTGACAGTGGGAACAGAAGGGTATTTTGTGCCCAGCTGACTCTGAGAGTGCTGGGTAGTTTAGACCCCTTGTAATACGTTTGGATTCTGTTTGACCCTTAACAACACTCTGGGAATCAACCATGTGTTCTTTTTTTATGATATACTGTCACTCTGTGCTCAGTGAGGAAACGTTGAAAGAGCAGAAATATTGCCTCTTAATCCAAAGCATATTCATGTTAATTGAGGGAGAGTTAAAGCAAGGGTCAGTATCACCTGACAAATTGTCTCTGTATAGAAAGTCTTCTCACGGTAAAGAGGGATACAAACTAGGAATGGGGATGGAGCACGTTAGCGAAGAAATGCAGATGCTGAAAGTTAGGAGAGACACAGAATATCTCTGGTAAAGAACTCAAGGATAGGTCTGACTGCATAGTGTTGTCCATGGACTCTGTATGTAGGACCAATCTATCTACTGAATACCCATGAGGTCCATTGGGTGGACCACTGATAATATCACAGCTTGGCTTGCAGTGCTGGTGCAGTCCTTCAAAAGCATTTGGTCTCAGATCTGCACCTTCTTTTTATTTCTTGCATGTCTTCTTTGATCATTAACCCTAATAGAAGCTTATGAAAACGGAATTTAAAATGGAACTTCAATTTGCCATGAAGGTCAAAGGTCAGTATAGATTAGCTGAATATTTTTCTTCCCAGTAATTAAAATCCTCTTATGCTCTTTGTGGCTGCTTGTAGGTTATTCAGAAAGAAAGCCCTTGGAATTCAAATGGGAGAGATAAGACTAGGACCAAAAATCCTTGAGGGGGCTGTGGGGGTTATTTTCAAGCTAATTAGTCCATTTGTTTTTTGACTTATTGAGCTTTTATAGAAATCAAGAACATGTAATGTATCAGTATCCCTATGAGGGCTATGATGGTCTTGGAAATGTGTTGTCAAGATACCTAGATTGATTTGTTACGGCCTGAAACACAATCATTTGTATTCATCTAAGAAGAAACATGGACTGTGCTATATTGTTTACCTTTTGAAAGTCACCGGACAACTAAGTGATTTTGATTTGTTTGTCTACAATCCCATTAATTAAGGAGGGGATAAAGCCAAGTGAGAAATCTTCAGCAAGCAGTTCAGCTCGTTGGCATATTAAAATTCAGCTCTTGTAATGCTAATAAGAAGGAGAAGCACAGGAGCATAGCTGAGTTCTAAAGTAAACTGCTGTGGGTTTTGTAGGATTTGTATTATTATCTTGTTTTCTACTACCTAATTGAATTTCTGAGCCCTTATCTATTGTGCTGAAATGGGCTTAGTAAAAGAAAAACTGAGCAAAACTGTGTGATCATATAGTTTAGATTGCGTTAGCTACATGAAAGAAATAGTGAATTACACCCCAGGTCTGTGCAGTCATCCATTCATGAATCAATCATTTTGCAAGGGAAGCAAAGATGAAAAGGCAGGGGGGAGGGGAGGGGTAAAAAAGCCTTTTGATAGAAAGAGCAAATTAAACTCTTTAAAACATGCAGTGAAATTATAAAATGCCCTCATGTTTTCTCAAAATGTTGTTTGCAGACAAATTCAATATTAAGTGCCTGCTTTCTCACATTTTGCAATTAACAGGTTCACAGGTTATCCTTGACATTCACGTGGAACTCATTGCCACTATGCAATACAACAGACTATGAAAACGACTCTGTATAGAGCTATCCACTACAATGCTCAGTTAGGTACTTGAGTGGTATGGCTTGCGTGATTAGTTTGATTTATGTGTTCTTGAAGAATGGAGAATGGTCTACAACACAATATAGCATAGAAAAAAGACTAACTTTTACATTGTTCTTTTTAAAACCTTTGTCCTATATATATAGATAGAATATAATGGCATTCTTTGGTTGTCTTCTGCCCATCTGACTGATTTCTACTCTCTAAATCATTTCACAGCATTGAGAGAAAGGAGATATTTGCAGTCTCGTGTGCGAGCCAGCAGTTCTTGGCAGAGCGAGAGTGGGTTTTATGTGCCAAGCACCTGGTCAAACTGAAGACAATGAAGGGCTTATGGATTCTCTTTATCCCTGGACGACTCAGATGATATCTAGAATGTTAGAACTCATAGCGGCCCTTTTAGGAAAAGCTGAGGCAAAATAAAGCTCAGCATTGTTGTATGAACAATAGTATATACTGTACTGGAAATTATTTCTACGCAAAGCAAACAATCAGTTTGAATAATAATGTTTCCTTCTTTAATTTCTAACTTCATGCTTTAGCAATTCTTCATTGCCTTAGAACAGAAGACATCATCTGCCATTGTGATTGAACCTTTGGTGTGCCACTGTAAAGAAAGCTATTGCTTTATGATGTCAATATAAACGTACAGTATCATCGTGAATTTTGAGCATGCAGTGTAAACGTGAGCCAGCGCACTGCTGGATGATACTGTAAGTCTACAGTTTGCCTACATTGAATTCCAGTGTTTTCTGCAGAGAAAGACTTTCAGAGTTGTGGGCCCTGCTTGAGTCGTTTAGTGATGATCTAATAATGAGTTCCACAGATGGGTTTGTTGGCTGGAGCGCTCTGCTGAGTCCACTGTGTAGGCATGCGGTAGAGAGTGTCAAAGCGTCTCCCGTGCAGGATCAACTCCAGGCTCGGGGAATCGATGGTGTCTGCCAGACACGCTGGCAGCCGCCCCTCTCTCCAGCACTACCTGGGCTGGAGCGCAGCCAGGGTTAATTATAGTGGAGCTCCGGAGTCTTGTGTCACTGAGGATGGCAGGCAGAATATTGTCATACTGCCATGTCCTATACAGCAAAGACAAGAGGAAAGGCACACTCCTCTTCTCCTGAGTTTGTTGCAGGTTCGTTCTCTATTACGATCACCTCTGTATCGCATAACATGGAGCGGTACATGGTTTCATCCCAGAGCTCCAACTTGTCCAATATGATGTAATATCATAGCTTTAATGAGGCTGAGAAAGAGGTGAAATTTCATCAGAGATTTTCAAGGTCCTCTTCAAAGTTGCCCCAAGAATGTGAATGTCAAAGCTAAAATCTAAAAACAAGTTGTGCATCTCAATATCAACTCTCATCTCGCTGTTCTCAGAAGTAAAGCGAGTTAACTTCCTTTTTTTGCCCAGACAAGTGTCTAGTCATGCTGGTGTACTCTGCCCTAGAAAAAAAGAACAGTTTGTGTTGCTGAAGTTTGCTCCCCAACGAGTTATTTTTAAAATGCCCCATTTCCGCCATTGTTGTGGCATTGTTGTGACCTTCCATGGAACAATTTTCCGCAAGTCAAATTAGCTTTCACCATTCAAAGAAATGTTCTAATATAATGGTTTGACGGATTTGCCTCTGAAATATCAAGAAATGGAAGGCCATGCCACTGGGGTTAATAATATTCCTCCTCTTCAACAAGTACCTTGGGATCCTAAGTGTCCTTGAAACCAGACGGCATCTCACTTACGCTTGCCACCTCCAAGCATTGCCGTACAGCACTCATGGGTAAAGGCATTCTCAGAGCACTAACCACATTCTCTCAGACCGATTCACTCCCTCTCACCTCATCATCTTTGTAGAGCTGTATCTGTGTGATAGGTATATTCACAAAATGTATTGCAATAATATGAATAAGAAACAATCCTTTTCTACTTTCTTTTATAGGAGGTTTAGTACCCTTTTTTTGCTCAGACATTTTTTGTTGATGCAATCAATTATGAAATAATCTTCCTTGTGCATGAGAAACAAGAACATCAACTGCAACAAATCAATAGCAGCTCATCAGTGTTTTGCATTCAGTAGCGTGAGAACTACACTCAGCCTTCATGCAAGTCAATGAGCACCTGGAGCGCTAGTCCCAGAGGCTGCTAAGCGCGCATGGCGAGGGACTACCGGAGCATCGCGGCTAGGTCTCACAACCCGCTTTGATAAGACCGAGTCAGGGAGGCTCTGCGTGGAGACGCCAGGCCCGCTGAGGTTTCTGCCACCTGTTTGTTTTCCTTCTTCACTGCAGCGGAGATCTTAAATGCCTTACTGTGCCCCCCCCACAGGGAATAGGGGTGTTAGGTACAACAAAGAAGGTGACTGAGGAGTCCCGGGTTGGACATTATGATTTATTAATCTGCACTCCCTTTAAATTCAAACATTACCAGCTGGGGTTACACAGCACACTCTTGGGAGTAATCTCAACGCACAGAACAATTCAGAGGCACTGCATTTTTGTTTCTTTAACTGCTGGAAAGTGAACACAATATAACACTGAAGTGCAGGCGGGGGGAACAGAGTGTTGAGGCCAAGAGTTCAAGACGAGGGGGTCGCCAATATGAGGAGAGTTTGTTATCCCTTCAGGAATTTATTTTCGTCCTTCACTGATAGTTTACTCCTCAACATTGTTCCGTATAAAGTGCAATCTGGCATAAAGTTAGTTACTGCAAGTGCACTTTGGTATTTTCAACTATTTTCTTAGAAATGACCTAAAAGAAAATACACTGTTCTGCTGGCATTCATTAGAATTTCCTCAATTGCACAACAGGGTAATCTGCTGTTTCCCGCTGTTTCCGACCGTACGGTTAAGAGAGGATTATTTTACCAGAGGTGAAGTGAATGCTTGGCTTCATAAGGCATAATCCCCAATATAAAAGAGTTCACTCTTGAAGTACTGTATCAGTTATAATGCCATAAATGATGCAATGTAATGTTAGAGTGAGGGTATGATTACAGTAGATTGGGTCCCACCTGTGAGAGTAGAACCACTGAAAAGTCAAAGTCAACTGTTCTGGTACAGTAATGGCCTCAGGTGTACTTCTCCAGCGTGGAGATCCATCCAGCAGGAGAGAAACACGTTGTCTGCCAGACATTTCTTTGGCAATCTTTCACTGCTTGACTTGGCTCTGAGTCTGCACTTACCACCACAGCCAACAAGATGGTTAAAAAAGCAACATTGTTGAAGCACACCCTCCAAAAGCTGTCTGTTAGTCATCGCAGATTATACTCCTATTATATCCACTCACAGGAAGTGAGTTTATGTCCTTGCACATAAGTTCAACCCCTGAAAGTGTCTTGAAAAATCGGAAAACTAATTGCTATTATGGTGTGCAGAAGAGCAGGAGATGAATTGAATGTTGTACTGCAGAACCAGATGTTTTGATATTTTCAGCGCGTTTTTCATCCTACGGACCCACATTCTTGTATGTGGTGTAAAATTACACCATGTCTGCAAAACTGTCAGCTGCATGCCAGATCTTATCCAGGCTACATATGCAGTCAATTATGATCAACCATTTCCCCTTGATAATACATGGATGTCACTTAGAATGTATTTCTTTTGGGGTTGGGCAGATATCTTTAACATGAAAGACATCCATCATTACAGAATGTTGTGGTCTTGGTCCTGCCTGTCAAGCAGCAACAGTAGTAATAGAAATGTGATGCATTCTTAAACAAAACCCCAGCCATAACAGGCAGGGTTTTGTGTGTGTGTGTGTGTGTGTGTGTGTGTGTGTGTGTGTGTGTGTGTGTGTGTGTGTGTGTGTGTGTGTGTGTGTGTGTGTGTGTGTGTGTGTGTGTGTGTGTGTGTGTGTGTGTGTGTGTGTGCGTGCGTGGATTTAGTTTTAACTGTTGACTGCTGTAGTGTGCCTAAGCCTTTTATATTTATATGGCATTCTTGAAGTAGGTCTTTTGATTCTAAAATGAAACAAAAACTAAACAATAAATATGAAAGACATGGTGTATGCTTTTAAACATGATTTAGAGATTTCCATCAGTTTTATTATTACATGTTGACAGTGGCACAGAGGCTGAATAAATTAATATAAGTCAGAACATTTGGTGACTCAAGTTTTGGATTTAACAGACATCTAATTCTCCCTGTTTAACAATTAAAGGATCCAGACTGTCGAATAGTCTAATTTGGGGAACTTAATAGGTAATGGAGCACTGGTACTGTATGTTTAAGTCTGCATAGTCACTGTGTGTGACAACACAACTTATGATTAATGATCCCCTTCAGTCCTACTATGAGCTCAAACAGGCTTGTTCTCATATTGGAGTTGCAAGACTGTTTGGGCTATTAAGATTATTACATAATTGATATATTTCACCCTGCGGCACATTACAAAGTGATCTGCATGATTGAATGTTTCTCTTTTACTAGCTGCCAGGGATTTCCTCTAAATTGCCGTGCGAGCGAATACTCAGACACAAAGCTGGCCCTCTGTCCATTAGAGCAAACCAGCCATCCTTCACCTGGCAAAGTTTGGGGAAGGACACTGATGCCTCTAGTCTACTTCATAGAGTGCAGCGGAGCTCTGCCTTGGGAGCTGAAGTTTGCATTTGAAGAGTGGACAGTGAGGGAGGGGTAAATGGGACGGGCGTGTGGGGCGGGTGGGGGTCTGTGTGAGCGGACATGGACATGAGGATGTGAATAGATGGTCTAAAATAAGAAGTAGCCCCTTGGTCAGAGTCGTGGCAGATGGAGGTTCAAAGAATGAAATGATGCCAGCATTCTTTGTGCAGTCCACTGCCAGCTCTGCACTCTGCGGACCACTAGAGACCAGGACAGGGCCGATGTGATAAGACAGCTGCTTTACTCTATTGCCTAACCTCGGCAAGGTCACTTTGGGGGATCACAGGAGAGTGTAGCATCACACTGATGAGAGAAGGTATCGGCCGAGGACAGAACAATGACATGGAAAATTAAAGATCATGATGCTACATTATGATAGTATGTGGAACAATACAGTGTATATATATATATATATATATATATATATATATATATATATATATATATATATATATATATATGTGTGTGTATATCATTTTTTGTCATGTACTGTATACGTAATGTGTCATGTGGTGCTGAATTGTACAAGATCACCTACATATTTCTGAAGGAAAAGTTGTATGGTTTGTAAAGTTTCAGACAAAGTCATTTTTTTTAAAAACATTGTTTTCTATTAATAAACAGCGCATCAGTGTAGAAAGTATGAAGAGAAAGTGTATGGGGAAAGTTTTGAGGTGCTAATGACTTTGACTGTCCCTGTGGAAAGCTACCTTGTGTACCAGAGAAGTTTAAGCATGTGTAGTAGAGTGAGAGCGCTGTGTGATTCACCAGTTAATAAATCATGCCAGATGAGTTTATCATGGAGATACAGTAGCACCTCTGGGTCCCGACTCCCGGGCTAACACTGAGGATCTGGGAGCTGGTACAACACATGATGAAACGCTGTTGTCACATACATCATTTTTATAGCTACTAAGTTTAACTTCATTGCTGCCAATGGGGCAGGCTGAGTGGCGGAGTATCAAGTATCTCACTGTGGAGCGAAAGGGGATGGAATTTATTTACGAGTAAATATCTGGAGTATCAAACTAGACATATATTAGCTCCTGCTGTATGTTTGGTGGCAGTCGATCCTACAGAATCAGTGCTTTTTATCTGCTTAATCCAGTTAATCCCGCTGCCAACAAATGTTAATTATTCTTGTTTACTGTAAATGAGTTCTTGGATGAGTACAAGTTCCCCAGTTTTGGTCTCGCAGGGGGGATGATATCAGCATCTCCCTAGCATGCAGTGAAGATTGTCTTATCTACATGAAGCTGATCCAGTTTGTCACCTAAATAGGAAAAGTCTGTTTGGATAATCTTCATTACATTGAAATTGACTGACTAACTTCAACATTCCTTCCAACACCATTTCAGCATTACATTGAGGAAGAAATTAGTCAATATTAATATGAAATGATTTAACCTATGTACACAGTTGGCTATCTCATCTATAGTGCTGTACTATCGGAGTGTCCATTTAATAATTTCTCTTGAAATGTGCCTTTTTGGCGAGAAAACCAAACTCTTTAGAATGACTTTGAAGGCAAGAACAACCAGCACACCATTCCTCCAATACCCCTCTGAGGGAATAGAAGTCAGTAACGGCTATCTCAGCTAATGACTTGGGAGAACAAACCTTGGTCTCTTAACATCGAAGGCTTATTATTTTTAGCTCTGGCCAATGCTAAGCTTATCCCTCTTACAGGGACCACATTTTTGTGATATCAGATAAAGAAATTAAAGCTAAATGACTTAAGGGGAAGATTGCCCACACTGCAAGTAGGCTACTCTGACCTTCAATAAAGCTAAGCTTGACATGCCTATACTGTATTTCCCCCCTTTTCGTCTCAAATCAATCGGGTTGTAACATGATGGTTGGGCTCCACCTGCCCTCCCCTCTGATCGCTTCCACAGACGGTTCTCAAGTCCATCCAGGAAAAGTGATTGATCTTATTTTGACATGGTCAGTAAGTTGAAGGGTAATAATATACTGTCCAAACTGGCCAACTAAGTATGACGTAAAATGTCCAATGCAACAAGTCATTTGGAATACAACCCACAAGTATATTCTCTTAAGTAAACACCCAACCTGAAAGAGAGGTCTCTCTCTCTAGCATGACTCTCCCAGCCAAGGTTCACACACCGTTCCCCGTCAGAGAGTCATAGTGTACATCATGAATGGCCACTTCTGTGTCTAATCTCCCGGTGTGGTCTGGCCTGGCTGTTGTGTATTTGTTGAACTTGACTAAAAGATTAAAGAACTTCAGTTGGATCATATGTTTTACCAAACATACTCTTGAGTGTTTTCTGAGTGATGGAAGAAGGTGTTGATCAATGGTTGTTAGCACTATTAAAGGCTGCCCTCTATGTAGCTCCACAGACATGTCCAAGCATGTCCGAGGAACATACAGAGAAGCAAACCATGTGACAGGACAGATTAAACATTTCACTCTTTTGTGTGTTTGAAACAGTTTTAAAAAAATGTGAGCAACAAACAAAATATTACACTTTTTAGTTTTTAGTTTCTTCTGTGAATAGTTAGGAAACAACTCCTCTACCAATCAATGGTGGTATAACCTGTTATTATTCATGCTATACTTCATCTCACTGTGTATTTCTTCTCCCCATCTGTATGTGTAGTGTAAATACAGTGTACAGTATCTCTGTCTTTATAATGCCCCAGTAAACTGACTCTTTTGAGTGCTGATACGGATATAACTATCACCTCTTTGACACACAGTTCAGTACACTCAGTGCTTCAAAGTTTGTGCTGATGTTTTTAGTTTTTTTTTACTCCTTCTAGTAATGAGATGAAGTGCAGTACATAAGGAGAAGAAAAATCTCCAGACGGTTTTCCACGGGGCTTTGGAATACATTTGGTAAAATGTTTATGATGCCAAAGACCAGGGCTGGCTTCTCATTAGCTGATATACCCCGATGCAAGAGTTATAGCCGCATTAGTCTTTTGGGTTAGTCTTCAAAAGCTCCCATATTTATACCCATCAAATAGCAGTGCCTGCCTGTGACACCCTTGTGTGCATTCGGGGAACTTGCTTAGTTAAACGCCGCAGAATAAATGCAGAAATGTGAGCTAAACTTGACAAGATCAAACACACTGGTGAATGTACAGACGCTGGCCAGTGTTCTGAGTGTACTGCATAATTCATGTCCTCCAACATGGGGCGCCTAATGAGAGGCTGGTGGCTGTTTTTGGATTTGGAGTTGTGGAAATCTCACTGTGACCCGTACCAGAGTGAGAGATGCCTGGACACATCTCTCCACTACTAGATATGCAGTGAATAACAAGGCCCAATAAAGTTAATTAGCACTCACTCATTTGAAGGAACTTTTTTTTTATTTTCTCTCCTAAATCGTTCTGATTTATCTCGCTTTAAAACCTGTCAGATCATTTTCAGCGTCCGGTTTTAGTCCTGTATTCGATCCTGTTCATAACATCATCAATCACGAGTAGGCCAGGTAGCAAAAACATTTTCTTAAGTAAATACAGTATCATATTCCATTCACTATTTCGAGACAGTAGACATTTTGATTGTTGCACTGATTATTTAGAACTATTGCAAGTAAATACACATGAGTCGACTCCTTAGTCGTCAGTGTATTGTACATTACTGTCAATGTGTAATTTGGGCTTAACTTTGAAGTGTTCATTCTCAACAAAATAGGCAATTTCTTGACATACAGTATTGCTCTCCAGAGGGCTTTTCTTCGCACCAAGCAGGGCCTGTGGTTAAATGCAAAGTTTAGCACTAGCATTGTAATAAGCCATTGCAACAAAATAGGGATTATCACCCCAGGAGGTGGTGGTTCAGAACGAGGCGTCACATCCAACAGCACTGAACATCCAAGCCTGCTTTTAACACCACACATCCCTTGAAGAGTGAGCGGTTCTCTGTAGCTGAACATGTTGTCTTCATTTCTGAATCAAAATTGGCAATAACATATTCAGACTGAAGGGCCTCAATTAGACACTTTAAAACTCTGTGTAATTGGTGTCTTAAGATTGCCTCTGGAAGTGTATAGCGCTCAAATTAATGGGAGCTCTGCTCTTATTCTGCACTACTCTGTAGTACTGTGATCGTCAAGGAGAGAGTGGTTCAAAGGTTCTGGAGAGGCTGTTGTCATGTCTCACCTCTCTTTCACTGCCATGCTCCTCCTCTCTGTGCCCTGGGTTAGACAGCCAGACAGGGCGGATGTGGAAGCACTGCACAGCCATTCACACACTCACGCGCACGCACGCACGCACGCACGCACGCACGCACGCACGCATGCACACCCACACACACACACACACATATACACAAACATTTTTAGCTACACACACTAATATTTAGCTACACACACTCATACACCCATATCACTCACTGTAACACCACCAAATGAGGCACAGACAGATGCAATGCACTGCGCAGGCACACAATTGACTTAGATGTAATGCAGACATGATATGAATGTGTACATGTACGTAGTTCCCTGCATCTACCCAGCTGGTGAATTTCTCACCGTTTTTTCTCTATGAGATGTGTTTTCATTGCAGTGGCTCAGGTCAGATGTGTCTTGACTGGGAGGACTGCTGTTTTCTGGCTGTTTTCCTCTAATAGGATGACGATGGTAATGCCATAGAAAGGAGACACAGCAGAAATGCAGTATTTTAGAAAGCCGGTACGAAAGCTCCTGGAAATGGAAAACGGGGGTGGAGATTTTAGCAGTTTCCTGGATGAGTCATGCCATAATGACATAGGTCTGACACGTCTATACACAGCGTGCAGGTAAACTGCGCTAATTAGAATCAATGAGAATGAGAAAGTCTCGCTAGGTGTGAAGCAAGAGGATTTTGACAATCACCCTGCCTACGTCCGTTCACGTCATGGAGGTTTGGAGCAGTGGAAAAGAACTGCAGCGGTTCATTCAAGGCTTCCGGGAGCACAGAGTGCAAGTCCTGTGTCCAGTAATGATTCGTATCCTAGCCAAGTGGCCGACCTTTATGTTGTACTAACATGGCGCGTTGGCACCCTGGCAATGAAAACATCCTGCTCTTCTCAGGTCCGAATTTGTTTTTTTTTCCTCTATTAGTAATAGTTCTGTAACAGTAGTCGGCAGCGCTGCTGCTAAGTCGACAGACCCTACCACTCTCCAATCCAAACATGTCAACCCCATGATGACTTTTCCGCAGGCACAAGCAGCCCTCTGTTAGTCACCGAGGAACAAACACTGCGTTTGCGTGTCAAAGGAGAACCCTGAACTTCACCCCTAGAAATCCCCCCTCCGTGCTTGGAGAGCACCTCAGCAGCATGGCTACGCTGAACCCCTCACCCTGCCTCCCAGGAGGGGAACCAGCCAGAATGCCAGAGCCTGTGGCTGATGATGTGGGGGGGGGGGGTGATGGGCTGATGGAGCTGGGCGCTCGTCACACACACTCCGGACCCCCAGCTGGGGGGTCCACCTCAGTCGGAGGCCCTGCCTGTAATATGGATCAGAGGCTGGGGTTGACCGGCCCCCGTGCCGCCATGCTGGCGGTCTTATGAATGTTTCAGTGGAGCGCTGTGAAGTCTGCCTGCCTGGAGAGAGAGAGAGAGAGCCCTGCTCTAATCCTGCTCTCCTCTGGCTCCTCTGCGGCTGCTGCTGCCACCGAGGCTCTGCTCCTCGCGTAGGGGGACGAGATGTGGTCAAGCAGATGCAGATATTGAACTTCCCCAAGGGCCAGCATTCTCTCTCTCTCTCTCTCTCTCTCTCTCTCTCTCTCCCTCTCTCTCTCTCTCCCCAGTGCCTGACAGAGACAGGTGGGATTAGAGCGCTCAAGCATCCAGGCTCTCTCTCCCTCGCTCTGACTCTTAACAACCCCCGTATCGAAATCCTGTCAGCGTTCTGCTTTGTCTCAGGCATTAGCATTTTGTAGTGGTTTGCATATTGAAGTGGCTTGGAATCCTTCTCCGATTCCTCAATCTGGCAAGCCTTTTTATACCCTATCGCTTTCAATACTAATGAGACTGCCTTTATCCGTGATCAGTTGTGATAATCGTGTCACGTGACGTGCTCTTCGCCATTTCTCTGAGACATCTTCTCACCTTTTGCTACACATTTAATAGTGTTGTTCAGTTACGGAAAAAGACAGTTGAATAACAGAGAAAATGTAACAATGTTTCTAAATTGTCTAGAAATTTTTTCTCTCTGACTTTGACTCGCTGGAATATCTGCAAGTGCTATAATTCCCAAAGCCTACGTCATCACCAACTCAGAATTGATACATTGTGTAGGGCAGACCTGTTTAGTGACATTCAAATGTAATCATGAGCGTAATTGCAGCAGGGCGTCTCATTTCCTCCTGGTGGCCATTGACATTCTGCTTGTATATTTCTTCTTTCCAATAATTAAAGGTGCAGTGTGTGTGCGCGTGTGCGTGTGGTGTGTGTGTGTGTGTGTGTGTGTGCGTGTGTGTGTGTGCGTGTGTACAGTGCCATCGGAAAGTATTCAGACCCCTTCACTTTTTCCAAGAATTTTTTTCAAGAATTTGCCATCAATCCACACACAATACCCCAGAATGACAAAGCGAAAACACGTTTTTTGAAATTTCAGTAGATTTATTCAAATTGAAATACAGAAATACCTCATGTACATAAGTATTCAGACCCTTTGCTATGACACTCTTAAAATGAGCTAAAACGCAAAAATGTCATCAACAAATCACACAATAAGTTGGATTGAGTCCATCTTAATGCAAAGATAATAGTTCATGTAATTTTGGAATTAATATCTTTGTTTTTATAGGGTCTCTGATTTGCATAGGAATCAATTACACACAAAAGTGAAGGGGTCTGAATACTTTCCGAAGGCACTGTGTGTGTGTGTGTGTGTGTGTGTGTGTGTGTGTGTGTGTGTGTGTATTGGTCGATCATAGACACTCCTCTCTGAGTTCGGCGGTAGACCCTGCCCCGTAGGACCCACTGGCTGCTGCTGCCCACTCGCTGACTCAGTAAAGGCTACATTTGCATAATTATCTGTTTAATTGGAGGGATGCAGCCAGAATATTGCCCTTTTATTGTAAGCTGGGGAGTCCACATGGCATTTGTTACTCAGATGTTGGGGGTAGAGAGATTACGAAGCAAGGAAATTGCCAGCTCATGTTTTTTCTCTCTCTGCTTAACCTGATAATCGTCCGTGTTAATAAACAGTCTCACCCACATGCATTTTATGAGATAATTTTCCAGATCATTAGAGAGATCCGGGTTGTTTTGAAATAATTAGATTTTCTCCTTACTACAAAAAAAGTGGTAAAACTACAGTGTAGGTTATTCTGAATGAGTTTGTATTGATCAGAAACACCACTCAACCCTATGATCTTTAAAATAGAATTTTCTTTGGTGATGAAAAGAAAACGATCCTGTTTGACACATGGGTGACTAAAGGTGTTGACAAGCTGTAGGAAAACAAAGAAAGGTGGAGGGTTCACAGGGGGATGATACAGTACAGTTGGGGGTGGGGGGTGGGGTGGGGTGGGGGTGCGCCTCACTGCAGAGCAGACTATGCATGAAAGTCTCATCTGGGCTTTACAGTCCAATGACAGTAGAACACATTAGCACTCCCCCCCCCCCCCCCCACCACACACACACACACACACACACACACACACACACACACACACACACACACACACACACACACACACACACATACACACACACATCCTGTGTTCATCTCCCAGGCTTCAGCTGCGGCCCTTTCAAATCCTCGACTGTTGAACAATTAACTGGGAGACTGTGAACTATAATTAATGTAATTAATTAATATTTTGCGTGGAAGAAGTGGAAGAGAAGATGAGAGAAAAAAAAACAAATCTAGTTTTAATTGAATGAAGCTTTGGGCACAGGTCAGAGCTAGCTGGATGTATCTGTGCCCCTTTGAATCCCATTGGCCAGTGCAGCCTCACAGGTGTGCATGAAACGTTTGCGGGAAATGCTGCCCACAACATGTGGACATAGAACCATTGTCTGAGTGACTGTGTGCAAAAATCCTTTTCATTCATATGTTAGCATCATGATGTCATTGTGGGAAATGCAGCATTGTGGGAAATGCAGTATTAAGGAGAGACCATGCTACAGAGTCTGTCTAGAGAAGCAGAAGCTTTGTTTCATGTGAGACTGCACTCGCTCTGCAGGATGATGTGCTTTAGCATACAGTCTCCGTTTCCCTCTGTCATGAGGCGCGTGCTCTCCCTGTGTGCAGGCTATCAGTGGTGGGTAGAGTTGGCCTTTGAAAGTGTCTGTGGTACGAGTGTTTGTGCCTGTGTCTGCAGCAGCAGCCGCACTGGGCAGCCTCTGATCAGACTGAGTCTTGCCTGCAGAGCGCTGGCGCTCCCTCCAATCCCATTCCACGTTCAAAGGTAGAACAGGCCTCTCACAGGCCCCCTGTCTTTGATGTGCTCTCCGACACCAGAGTCACATCACTGCCACCGCACGCCTCCTGGCAGCAGACGAGAGCCTGCCGAAAGGGAAAAGGAGGGAAAACTTAATTGGCTAGTCACAATGCATTTCTTCAGACACAGCTCATATTTCAATCGCAGACCTACTTTTTCTGCCCGTTGATAATATTTGGTGAAAAAAGTAAACAATAGAACAAAACTGGAGAAAATAAATTCTCCCGGTGCATTGAAACTTGCAACTGCATGTTGGTTACAGTGCCGAGCTGAGGATTAGCAGGAAAACAATGGTTCCCTCAGAATACGCAGATCCTCCGTACAGTGCATCACTCGGTCTGTCTCAGAACTCAGGCTTAACTAAACACACACACACACACATTTAGTAGCTTGTGTATCATCAGTACTGTATATGCTATTTTGTCACACGGTAATTGCCCCAACCACAACGCCACATTTTATTTTGCTCTCCGAGTGCAATACATTTGGAGTCTGATGCAGCCGTGAACGATGCAATTCATCTCAACGAGGTCTTACATTATCCATAACCCAGCTTGTTGTGCATGTTGTTCCAGACAGAGCATAGAGCAAGTGAAATCAAATGCATTTTGGTGCAAGATGTATATGACCACCTTAGCATCTCAGAGGAGCATCTGTCTTAATGATTTATATCGCTAGATAGACCTCTGAGAATTAGCAGTTGAGGGTGATATTCACGCCTCCCTGTCAGCGTTGAAAACAGAAGACCCATGAATGCATTTCCAGGGAGATGAGTTACGAAGAAATCTGGTGAGGAAATTCTAATGATCATAAATAAAGCTTTTCTCCGGCGTCCCAGGAGACAACTGTATAGCTCTGTCTGCTTGCCTGAATGACACAGAACAGCACCTTTAGGATATTGAGTAACTCAACAGCTTCAGTCTTCCTTTGAGTGACTCAGTGTTCAAGTGGTTTATTTATGAATGGTTGTCAGGAAAACAATTCCGTTGCTATGAATCCTACGTCTTAGTAGGGGAACACAGTCACACACCCATGTTACTTTTGGACTTGGACCACTTGTACAGTAATTGTTCAGTGATGACAAGCTATTTGTCTCAGATGAATTTATTTTTGCATCAATGTTTTGACTAGAAGAATTCCGGTGGATTTCCACTCTGATTGCCAATTGCATAAATGTGCTGTGAATGAAACAAATATGTATGTTTAAACAATAGAAGTTACTGTACTCCTGGATGCATACACCCAATGGAAGTCACATGTTCATCCAAGCTGTACTGATGATAACCACTCTGGCCTTGACAAGTTGGCTCCATAATGACAAGGGGAATAACATAATTTATGAAGAGAAACAGATTTGTTAGGTACCACACCCTGCTCTTTGGTGGTGTGCCACAAATGCAGTTTCCATGTGGAAAACACCTTTTAAAAACCAGGCAGTAATCCTCCGTGATAAGCTCTTTGTCAGCTGAATGTGTTACAAGAACAGCCAAGAGAATCCTATGCCTACACACACAGTACTATAGTCAGGATTACAGCAGGTTTTGTTTGCATGTTTGGACCTGAGCATGGAAGATATCCCTCTGGATTGGAACCATTCTTTGCCAAATATTGGATGCTTGTCTGAAATCATCTTGAATTTGAAATGAGGGATGATGCAGGATATTTACTGCAGGTAACCATATTACAGAGTACTACCATTCTACAATAAAATCCCTGTTTTATTTTCGTTGGATTTAGTGTAATTTGTATCTGCTCTATTTGGGTGACTAGTTTGCTAATTGTCTCTCAAAAGATTGTCTGTACAATAGACTGTGGTATACCCAACATCTATTATATTAGTATCATATCTGTTGACAAACTACAGTACAGAGTCATTTTCACTGTGCCCAGGAATCACCATAACAGCAAATAATCCCTCCACCACATCTCTTCCATCTATTTTATTACTTTATAATCTCCTGGACAGATAGGGAGCTTTGCTGCGACCAGCTCATTTAAACCCTTTGGAACCAATTGTTGGAGAAAGCCTGTCTTGGGATGCCCCCAGTGGAGAGCAGCTAGGCTCATTAGTTAAATCCCCACCGTGGGCAAACGCAGCCCTCTAGGAGCACAGGAGAGAGGGGGAGAGGAGGAAGACATTTCTTTGACTCTTTCTCAGGGGTTTCTTTCCCACATTTTCTTGCATGCATCAGCAGCTGAGAGGGCGATGCATGTCGCAGTTTTGAAGCCGCCCTCGGGTCTCTGCAGAAACCTTCTCTGTGGATGTTCAAAGAGCAGCATGCTCTACTGGAGGTCCGCTGGTCATTGATGCTTCACACTGTACAGTGTAGTCATTGATGCTTCATTCTGTACAGTATTTTATGTGTTATATGGAATGAAACCAAATCCATTCTGATTACAAAATGGATGCACATATCGATAATTATAAACAAGACTGGAATCTTTTCTTGAACTTGACTTGAACTCCAGATCGGAGCATACATGCATACACTATACTGGAATCTGACCTTTTCCTATTATTAAGTGGGATAAAACTCTTTGTTGTGTTAGTAATGATTGGGGGAACTGGAGGCCACAAAGCAGGCAGGTCCCCACTTAACCAGAATTTATCTTTTTGGCACTTAGAGGAGGGGTTTTGAGTGCTGTTATCTATGGCCTCCCCCTTGAACAAGTAAACAGCCCATTTATTATTAACTCAGATTTAAGGTAGAGCATTAATCCTCACTGACAGTTTGCCTACTTGTTAAGGCAGCCAGTTCTTCTGCTAGAGCAGATGGGTTTCAGCTGCTCCTTCTCTACTGCGGTAGATAAGCCTCGCTGGCTGAGACCCTCTCCACTACACTATATGTTTGAGTGTCTTATCATGTATGAAATACGGTGAGTTAATGTTGGATGGTTAATTATGTCAGTGTTAAACTGTCTGTAAGTGTCTAGATACTGTACTGCAGGTCTTCCTGAGGTTTTTCTGCCATTAGAGGCAATTTCTCTTCTAGTTTTTGTATTACTTCCCTATGATTTTGCTGCTGTCTCAAGGGATTTAGAATTTGGGAAGTGTGAGAACAGCACCTTACTCTTTAACATTTCCGTCTAAGGCAGCAGCACCTGTTCTTTGGAACAAGTGAGATGTTCTATTAAGTCAACTCCATGGTGAACTTTCAGACATGTATTTGGCTGAGGTGCTTCCTCATTGGTGGACAGGAGCTTGGCCCCTCTTTCTGTTTCCCTGCTATTGCGCAACAGCTCTCCTGTAGAACCAGCTGCTGGAGAGAGCTTGTCCTGACTTGAACCCAACCAAGGAACTGATTCACCTCCCTCAGAGCAACACGGCCTGGCTCACGGCCCTGGGATGGGCCATCCTCCTCTTCCTCTACCCAACAAAACCCCATCACCTCTGGGTCATGGGGCGCAGAGCCAACCGGTAAAGATAGGTGTGCAAACACTCTTCTTCTGCGGCTGCCACTATCTCTCTGTTCTCCCAGCATTTCTGTTTGAGGTCCTCCTGAACACCTTTCAACAGTAATTGAGCGCCTCTCTGAGATGAGTGATCCACTCCACACCATTAGTCCACCTATCCAGAAAGCCAACCTTCTAATATTGAACACTCTGTTTTATCTCTCTCTCTGTCACCCTTTTATATTTCAAGAGTGTGGCAAATATAACTTGTATGATTTTTCATAGAAAGAGGATCTTTCGGTGTGTCGCAAGGACACAGGCTACTGCATGAAGGATACCATTCCATTGTGTTATCATTGAGTATGCACAAGATTCTATAACTTGGGAATTCCATCAGGAGGCAGATTGAAAGGCAACCACAGACTGAGGTGCACTGTGAAGAGGTTTGCGTGTGCAACACTAGCGTCACATTGTAGCACATAAATCAGTAGCGGCCTGTGGGAATCGCTGGGAGTGAAGAGCTGGAGAAAGGGAGTACTTTCAAACTTGAAGGCCCTGTCCCTTTTTGAGGAGTAGTAGCACTCCCTCTGTGACAAAGGCAGCCCTCTATGAGGAGAAGAAAGGTCCCCTGCTATGGCCTGTAGGGCTGCCATCAACGCTGACAACCGCTAGAGCCTGGGTCTGAAAACCACAGCTGGAAACGACTAGGAATCAAAAAGTGGCTCTCCTGTCCTGCTATTCCATCACATGCTCACAGTTTGCCACCGTGGTCTATGGGTAACGACATAGCACAATGCATGTGTAATACAGTACTGGGTTTTCTAAAAATGTTTTGCTGAGCGCATGCTCCGAATATATTTAGAAAAGTCAATGTTTTACCACCCGCTGTACTGTACAGTACATACAACCTAACTAGAATGAATATTGCAAAAAAGGCTTTTGAAAAAGCTAAAAGCATATGCTGATAATACAGTACATGGAAAGTATTTCAGCTGAGCAGAGGAGGTAGGGGTTTGATTTGAATGAACACTGCTCTAGTTCCTCTCGTCACTTGATTAGGATGGAGGAAATGTAACCAACCACTGCAGAGATAAATCTTCATACATAAAGAGCTGCATGAATTATGACACGAAGATAATTCTATCATTCTTCGGATATTACACACATTCGTTTCTGGTCTGTTGGCTTTGGTTGCAGAACGCTGTTGTTACACAATAGAGCATCTGGTTTAATTAACCACATTTTTTCTGCTGAAATGTACTTTCTCGAAGCCACTAAACCACTTCAATACCAGCACATTCAGAACTCATGTCTCGGGATAGAGGCCTATGATATCGTCTTCTGCAAACAGTTTTGACAAAAAATGGGGTTTATTCCTGAGGTTGAAGTTAGTCATTCAGATGTCTTCGTCTTGCAAGCAACCCCAGAAGGAAAGGAAAGATTTGGTAGAATCACCAGCCATCCAAATGAAATGGAATATCTTATTTTGTGGGCATGCTTAATTTGGATTAGCCATATGAAAGCAATTAAACGGAGGCTGCCATTTACGGGATGGCAGGAATGAAAATGTCAATTTGTCTGTTACCACTGGAAAGTATGAAATAAGAACGAAAGTCTCGTAACCATGGTCCTGCTCAGATTACGGCCCTCTCTCATATGTGCCTGTCAGGAGGAGGGAGAAGCATGGCCCTGCCTGCACACCACACTACAACACACCACACCACACCGCACAGCCTCTGCTCTGTGCTCTGATGTCACCAGCAAGGTCAGATAGAAGGCACTACAATGACCTC
>NC_139657.1:11194902-11202402 GCF_951799395.1 Argentina silus
AAATGACTATATCTCTGTTGTTTTCTTACTGTTTTCCTTTTGGTCTTGTTCCCAGTTATCAGTGTATTACGACAGGAAGAAAATAAATAAATAAATAAAGAGATAAGAAGATGAGGGGCTAACAGTGGCGTAGGTGTGTGTGTGTGTGTGTGTGTGTGTGTATGTGTGTGTGCGTGTGTGTGTGTGTGTGTACGAATGTTTGCATGAGCATGGAATAATAGACACTAGCTCAGAACAGCCTGTCGCCTTCCCAACAGAACACTCCTCTTCTTCCTCTTTTCTTCCTTGCTGCTCCTGTCTTTGCTTGTGCCACACCTGTCAGAGGCACAGCGCTCTGAAGTTTGCCATCAAGGCCTGCTTTTCCTCAAACATGATTTGGCTGTAGTTTTTGCAATTTCATTTTTGCTGAATATTGGTACTGTATTAGTAAAGGAACACAGTTGTAAGTTACAGGTTGTATGGAAAACCTGATAACAAAGAGCCTATCAAGGAAAACATTTTATTTTCTCTCTCCAGCCCTCTCTGTGCTTTGTCATAAACGGAAACACAGACTTACCCATAATGGAAGTCTGTTTGTGGTTACCACTAAATTGGTTGTCTGAATCCACTGTAGCCTACTGTACAGTAAATAAGTACAGTAAATAAGTACATTTTTTGACAAACACAAAATAGTTATCACAAAACAGTAGAATGATACGTGAGTGCTTTGATTGTTAGGAAGGAATTTATAGATGTTTTGAACAGTTATCCCTGATTTCCCCTATCAGTCTGTATAACACTAGTCGGCCTAAATTGAGGTCCTTAGGCGTGTGTGACACTTTATAATATATATAATATGACTCTGCCGTTGTGAATCCCCCCTGTGATTGTCCCCCTCCTTCCTTGACTTTTCCTAAATGTCTGTTTTTTAACACAGTCCATTGAGACCTTGTTTTCAATGAACGTCCTATAATATCTCCTCCCGTGTAGGCTAGGCAATAGTATGTGTGTGACCCTCAATCTGTTATGCACTCCACATTTGAAATACTGTACATCAGTCAAGATGTTATATTCAATATGTACCTCTTTAAAATACAAAATGTGGGATTCTAATGACTAAACACAACCAGTGCATTATTTATCTCATGGTATTGATCTAATTCAATAATTACACTGCCCACAAATGGACATCTCTGGACTTCATTCTGGGTACTTTGGTTAGTAATGACGGCCTGAGGCTTCTAGAGTTAAAAGGCAACAGTACCCTTTTGATGTTATACATTTCAGAAATCTCCAAAATAACCCTCCAAAAATTGTGTACAGAATCAAGGCCATGTCAGTAAAATTCTGGTTCATTTAATGTCTTCAAGTGAGATTAATGACATGAACAATTCTTACAACAAACCCTCCAAAGATGAAAGAAATATGAAACAAAAGCACATTTGCTACAACTTTGATATACTGCTTTGATACAATGCTAATTAGATCACATGCAGTGTCTTCTTGTGAAATCTATTCCCATCCTCTAATTATAAGTCTCAGATATGCCATGGTAGGATACTAAATTGCAACACAAAGCGGGGTGGGGTGACAAAGATGACGGATGGCCACATGAGCGGTGACACTGACACTGTGTTGGCCAGGCCTGGACACTTGTCTCCTCTGGATGTCATGTGGATACAGAGCATTCTGGTGACACTGACATCCCATGGCTGGCTCCACGGTGCGTGGCGAGTGCTGGGCTGGCTGGCTGGCTGGCCGGCTGGCTGGGGCTGTGGTGGTCGTGGTGGCATTGGAGAGATAATTGTGTGTCTCTTAGACCAGTGTGCAGTCCTCGGATGACTAATGAAGAATCCTCAGCTTTTGAACACGCCGTTCACCTCCTTCAGCACTAATGAATGGCTCATTGGAAAAAGGCTGCATTTCGCCAAAGCCTTTTTCACCTATTATCCACGAGGCCTCCTCTGCATACTGAGCGAGAATTAAAGCCAAGCCTGGGTTCATGTAAACCCCTCCACTGAAAGTCTTCCTGCAAAGTGTGTTTTTCTAATGAATTAAAGATGGCTCCCCTCTCTCCTCCCTGCCTGGTAAACACTGCTGCCGCATAATTTAAATGCAGATTTATACAAATGAGCGCCATGCTTAATGCAGACTTCAGATAATGTTTAAAAGTGAAAGACATTCAAACCGGTGTATGTGGAATCACAAGCAGTCGTACACTGTGTGTGTCACAAAGCAGCTTGTAATCACTGTCATCTTTTGTACTTTGTGTTTCGTCTTATCTGCAGGGGAAATTATCATACATCCTGTTTTGTTTTTCCAGGAGATTTGTTCATTCTCACTACAAATACTGTACAACCCTGGACTATATCTATATCAGTGTGTGGGGTTTGTGTGAATGGGTTTATCTGCACTAAGGCTGACCTTCCGTTGTGGAGGGCTTGATACCAGTGCTGTGAGCCGACTGTGGGAGAGGCAAATCACAGCAAAGAGTGCGAGAGCAGTTCCTGGTCTGACAAAAACAGCCGCTGATGTGAAAATGGCTCAATTAGAGGCGGCGATAAACTTGTTAGGGCCCACGTGGAGCCCGGTGGGGCTACGGCTTTTTTTATTTTTTATTTCTCCAGCGAAGTCAATATTGCTTCAGCACATTAAAATGTGTGTCTGATGGGCACTCAGGAGCCAGGGATGTGTCAGAGAGTGCTCTCCTGGTGGACACTTTAACAAAGAATGAGCCTACACCGCTCTCTCAGCAGAGGCACAATTTACCCATGCTGTTTTCCTGGGGAGAGAACAAAACACAGCGCAGCGGCTCGGTCTCTCTCTCCTACAGGCTAATAGCAGGGTTTCAGTCCTTCAGTCTTTACGGCTGGCAACATGATGTCAGCATACAAACACATGCTCTCCACTAGCCACAGATCAAAGCAATAGTCTTAAATCATGGGTTTCTGGGTCTCTGACAGGTAGTAACGTAATAAGGGCCCTCTTTCCTTTTTTTTCCTTCTTCTTCTTCTCGCTCCGTCTGCGAAAGAGAACTGAAGTGAGCACACCTTCTTTTCTCACCGAGCGCCGAGATGCACAGAGACAGATGATCACGGTGGCTGTTGGGCAGCCGATAGCGGTGTCCTCCGGCTGCCGCCGACGTTTGTGTCTCTGACAATTAGACTCCCGTCTGACAGGGAGCACGGTTCAGCCACTGTGTTAAGAGACTTTGTCAAATTTGCAGACCATCAAAATGCACGGTGGGCCCCAGCTGAAGTCAGTCATCCCCTATTAGCGGTGGCCCTATTAGCTCTCTCCCGCGACCTGTGTGTTTGAAAATGAAAGGCGTGGAGGTGCAGTCATTTATATAACCAATGTCAGGGTGCGTTGGACATGGACGCCACCCGCCCCCCCCCCCCCCCCCCCTGCGCTGCCGCAGAGCGCCTCATCAGGCTCTCTGATCAGATGGGGATGCATAATACATCAGACGGCCAGTAAGTGGAGGAAAGACATTCATCACTGTCCACCTTTCAAATTAGATCCCACAGACATGGCAATCAGTCAGACGCATCAGTATTCAGCCCTGGGTGAGGGCTGTTGTATGGAGACACGCCAGACTGTGTGTGGATCTCCTCTATTAAGGCTTTGCAAACCTTACAATAACCTAACAACTGTCTTCACTGCACAAACTCTCTATCGACTCTACTTCTGGCAGTAGTGCTGTTCCCAAAAGTGACGTTGTCTTTTCTGTGGCAGTGTGCATTAGGAATTGTCGACACAGCCAGTATTGGGGACGCGGGTGTGAGAGGAAGGAAAGAGGCACTGACAACTCTGAATGTCCCACACTTTGTTTCCCATTTCGTTTGCTTTTCGCTTTGCAACGGCAGTAATCCGGGTCCACTTGAATGCAAAATACAAAATGTGCAAAATGTGGTCTTCTTCATTAGATTTAAAAGCAGAGGTTCTAAGGAGTAAAGGCAGAGTGTTTTGGGTAAGAATCATTCTTGTGGAAAGGCTTTATTGATAGTGGCATTTTGAGATTGAACTCGCTTCAGTAGATTATAGTGTGGTACCTTGTCCTCTCTCGGTGCAGCTCTACCTGGTCCTCTCTATTCTCTATATTACCCTCTGTGCTGGACACAGAAACAACAAAGTGTCTCCAAATAGGGACATGTGTTTACCACTCAAGTGTACCAATATAAACTACCACACAATTCTTTCAAGAGTCCCATCACTTCATATCCTCAGTTGCACTAAAGTGGTATTGACATTCATATTCTGTGTCAAGTTCTCTCTCTGAAATTATGTTTTTTTCTCTGAACTCATACCGTATGCTATGACTAATCGGAACTATTTTTCTCCTTTTTCTCCATATTTCTGTCCTGCTGCCGTCTCCTCTCCTTGGTTCACACCACCATAGGTAAGACAACTATTAGCATATGTCACATACTGTATGAATGGGCAATGTAAATGTCTTCATCAATTTACAAAAACATAGAATATTGTCCCTCTCTTTAGTGAAAACCCAATGGCACACTATGCAGCAGTAGTGTCATTAATGAACTGATAAAATGAGGTAAACCAGCAGAGATACTGTATTCTCCAGAGCCTACAGAGCATGTGGAGTACATTTCAACTACTGTAGCATTTCAAAAGTTTCCCAGGACATTTTATAAACCTAATTCATTTGGACTTAACTCAATTACTTCGCTTAAAGTCCACTGGAAATTGCACATAAAATCTGAATCTGCACGCTCTATTACAGAGCAAAGACATAGCAAGTTATCTCGCCACGTCTGAAATCACTGTTAATTATGTCTGAGCCTAGCCAAACGGAGCACTTGTTTCTGATATATGAAGCAGTTACTTCTCTGTCTCTGGGTCTTCTTCAGCAATTAGACACTGTGAACAAGGACATATTTAACAGTCTATTTCATTCAAACTTCAGAAACAAAGCTCTATTTTGTCCAGCCAATTGGTGATATCTAGCTCCTGTGGAGACAGAGGTGGACCACGATGGTAAAGTGAGTCTAAATTACAGCCAATGTGCACAGAAACAGATGTGTTGGAGTATCAAGTTCAGCTTTGGTTCCAGCACCCATCCAGGATGTTTGGGTCTGTGGTGTCCAACTGTCAGAGTTTCCTCGGGACGTCTAATTGGCTTTGAAATGGAAACAATTAGCCCTGTAGCTGAGGTAGCCTGTTGTTGCTCCTTCAGACTGGTTGGACCAAAAGCCTGTCATGTGATCCAAAGGGATTCTACTGTCACTAGAGGCAGACTGGAGGCTTTTTTATGGACCTCTCTGGCTTTTAGTATTCATAGTGCCCCCCCCCCCCCCCCCAAACATTTATACTGTAATAAAGTTCAGTCTCAATCAGGGATGATACGGATTTAATGAAGAATGACCTTTTATGGCAAAAGTATTACTTATGCTGGGTGTGATATCCTAGAATAATATACCTAAACGTTTCCAAAATATTTTATTAAAAAATATGTTATCTATTGGTGAGTGAAACAAAAAAATGCTTTTCATGCCAAGGTTTTGGTAGAGAGACCCAGTCTTCATTGCAGCGTGTGGAAGCGAGTGGAGAGGAGAGCTCTTGAGCTGTGCTCTGAGTGGGTTGGAAGGACTCTGTTTCTTCAGATGTCTGGTTTTAATTTGTCTCAGCGCGCCTGAGGAAAGGTCATGATCCAGATGCTTTCACCCTCCGCTGCTGCTCCGCAGCTTTCCACAGGAGGAAAAAGAGAGAGAAGGAGGTAAAAGAGAGGGGGAAAGACCTGGTATTTCTGAACGTGCGCTACCTTATTTCCCCCATGAAGGCCTGTCCTCATTTATTATGTGCAGGCCTGTCCGACAGAGCAACATCTCATTTGCAGGATAGAGGAGGGAGTGGATGGGATGGCCTGTGGATGTCTGACAAGATCTACGTGCTTATTGTGGCATTGAGGTGACTGAGCAGGTCCCCGAGGGCCCAGTGTCTCAGGACGCCCCTCTCCCTACTGTGACAGGTGGACCCTAGTCCTACCCCTATTCAACACCCCCCCCCCTTTTCTCTCTCTCTCTCTCTCTCTCTCTCCGCCCACTCTCTCAACACCCTCTCTGCTCCCCCCCAAAAAACCCTGCAGGGGAGAGATGACTTTCCCAAAAAAAGAGTAGATAAAATGATCCCCAAACTAATAGAGCTGTATTATATTGAAAATGGAGAATGTTATGCTCCTTCTGGAAGAATGTAAGCAAATGGAGCGCTGTTTTGACTGTTTCTGATTTTATGTGAAGTTACTCCCCTCCTTTTACAAGACCTCTGTGTCTCTGGTATTCTTTACTTTTTTGGGGTTTTGGAGAGAACATTGAAATGAAAATGTGGTCTCTAAAAGCTTCATAGTGTCAGACGATGAAGTGGTCTCACCAGTGGGACATTTGCTGCAAAGCATGTTTAATTGAACATACTCTCGTACATTCTGTACAAATTTGCTCCACAGCATATTCATGCATACATGCATGCATTGGACTGCAGCTGTGAAACAGAGAATTGGTTTAGAGAGAGAAAGAGAACTATGAATATAAATAGAATATTACTAATTCCTTAGGTGTTTTGCAGCATATTTTATGACACAAAATGAGATCACGTACAGGGGAACAGATAATCAATGGCAACTGAGAGAAAACGGTTTTAATAGGTTCTGACCTTAAGGCAATAATTGATTGAATTCTCTCCATCACGATTCATTTATTTCTCTGGGAGAAATAGAAATTATTGGACTTTCCCGTTTCATATGCAGGGGGGCATCTGCATTCCTGCGAGCACGCTTTAATGACTCACATGAAAGAGCCTATGCTTTGCATTTAACAAACACAATTACAAACAGACACATATAGAATGAATGCGTATGTACAGTATGTTAATCATTAGTCATGATTTATTACGTTGAAAGAGTGAAGCAGTTACCAGGAAGCGGCTCTGCGAAGTGTCGAGAAAGCCAATGAGAGTCATTCTTTCCCTGCCTTTATTAGTGCCTAATGAGATGGAGCACAGTTGTTCTAACCCAGAGACATGAATACGTAATAGATGTACACCTTATCTGAAACGAGGAACTCAATGTAGACTACAAACTGCATATACTTTGATGTGTTTAGTGATGTACAGTAGTTGAATAGAACTATTGCACACTATGTGCTTTCTGAAGATATTTGACTGTTCTCATTTTGATTAAAAACAGACATCCTCTCAACACTACAATAGTTTTGTTCAATTTAGATTTGCCTCAAACACATGACTAGGAGCTTGAATACTGATAAAAAGACATATTGCATATAATGTACAGGACCAATTAGACAATGACAGTCCTCTTACTGTAGGTGGTGCAGTCATTGTTCATTGAGAGCATCTGAATCCTCTTGAAGTCTTGTCTCTTATGTATTTCCAATATGATGATGTCTAAATGCTGCCTTTGGATCATGGTTTCACCAACCAACAAGGCGGCCTGAAATAGAGTGAACAACATGAGGGATGAAGCATGTCTCTGTTTGTTTGTTTTCT
>NC_139657.1:11204902-11229902 GCF_951799395.1 Argentina silus
CAGTTATGACTGATTTGGTCTTCTGCTTGGCTTACATTGACTTGGTTTTTCCATTGATGTGTATATTCAGTTTTGAACAGTGCAAATGCAGAGGTGCTGGGTAGAAACCGTGGCAGTGAGCGTACCCTCCCTGTGGACATCTTTGGCGTCAGTGTTCTTGTTAATATTCATACAGAAAATTCAAATAGATATTTTTCTGTAATTTGTATATTATATGTAGGCTCACACAGCCCCAGTATTTCACATATTGTTCACACACACACATGCATGCATGCAAGCACACACGCACGCATGCATGCACACACACACACACACACACACACACACACACACACACACACACACACACACACACACACACACGTGCACACACACACACACACACACACACACACACACACACACACACACACACACACTTAGAACAGTACACAGTAGAACAGTACACACAGTTGTGTACACACACAGCATTTGTATATTATATGTAGGCTGACACATATTGTTCACGCACACACACACGCATGCACGCACACACACACACTTAGAGAAAACTGTCTGTTGATATTGATCAAGTACAGTAATACGCTCCGAGTTTACCCTAATCCACAATGAAAGTAAAATGCAATGGCTTAATTGTTTTTCATTGAACGGAGAGTCTGGCTCAGACGCTTCAGTAACTAATCAAATACAAGACTATAAAACAAGTGATTGGATCACACTGGCATATTTGATGAACACAAGCTGGTGTTATTATCCGTGACAAAGTTACTAACTTAGCGTTTTTACAAATGAGTTTTTCCTCTACAATACACTAAGTCCATATTGATTTGAGATGGCAGTTTCCTTACAGTCAGAAGCATATTGTCAGCTGTTCACCTTTTCCAGCGAGCAGACAGCTCAATAGTGTTATCACTTCAACTTCGCAAGGAAAGAAATCCGCTAACTGCTACGGTAAAGGCAGAGACTAGTCAACCTGACAAGGTGTGAACAGAGTCATGATCCTCTCCTCTGTACCGCTCAGATTTCACTTTGATGGCCTGTCTGTAGTGTGAATGGGGAGCAGCATAGGCTACATTACAATATAGATTTGCCCAGCAGGCATCATTTTTCTCTCCACCTGGAGATCTAAGCAGTTTTATTACAGGCGAGTCAATTGCTAAAGTACAATGCCACTTCAGGCACACGGCCGACATACATGTATTTCTTAAACCAACAACCTATCCTCCTGTTGTGGACCGCCGTCTACCCCCAGCTGATGGTCCTGAGGTTATATATAGACCTGGAGAATGTGGAAACAGAAATCAACATCAATTTTCGACATCAATCAATTTTTTTGGCTTAGATTTGTATTCACCTGGTTGTTGAACAGTCAGATATCTGCACTGTAATGTCAATCCACACCTATTTCTCTCTCTCTTTCTCTCTCTCTCTCTCTCACTTTGACTTAATCAATGGACTGCTATAGCTAATCCTAACCTGGAAAAGGCTCCATGAAGGGGCCTCTTAACCCCGACTGGTGTTTACAGTAGCAGGTGTATCGGGCTCTTTAATGACGTGCATGCCTCATTTCCTGAAGTGTGTATACAGTATGCTGCCTCTCTGTCTTGCTCCTGCTGCCTCTCTCCTGTTTATGTGGGACTTGGAAGTGTTTAAGTGACAGGACAGCTGAAGCTCTCTGTGTGTCACTCTGAGTGCGGTGTAACGGGGAGTGACACAGTGTGTAGGACAGCGTAACACAAACAAATTAATTCTGATGAGTGATGACAGGATGAAGCCAGTGGACACACCTGTGATTGGGTCCGGGCTAGTCCGCAGAGGCAGTTGAAATGCCATAGCCATTGTGGTCTTATATCATGTGACACACTGCTCTTTGTTGGTTACTCATCACGGTACAGCCTCCAACACACTGTGAACAACAAAGCACACTGCTGCTCATCTTGTCCCTCCCGGTGTTCACTTATTTATTTGTAGGCCGTGTAATTTGTTTACTTTCTGTTTTTCACCAACATAAGACAGCGTTGTCTCGTGGATAATTAGGGAGTGTGGGAGTGGGTGGGACTTAATACTCACTATCAAGGTTAATGAAGTCAACATGCAATTAACTCTCCGGGAAACCACAGCGATACAATGTCTGCTTCACCCCTGTGTTAATAATCACGGCATTCAGTTCAGGCCTGAACACCGTCAGGTTAGGCACTTCATTTGCCGTTTATTATACTGTCTTGGCATTGAGATACATTTCAAAGACAAAGCAGATATATTCCTTTAGTTGAATTGCGTTTTCTTTGATGTCAGTAACGCATTACAGGACCCTCAGATACAAATTCATGTAGTAAAATTAACATTCTGTAACTTTCTATCGGCAGAATCCAGTATGTTTTGTAAGTTCAGGGAGAAGGCCAAGTTTTCTACATTCTGTAGGTGTTTACAAAATAATCCAGCACAACAAGTGAAGCAGAAACTTAATTGTAACTAATTAGCTCCCTAGAGGTTTAATTGGATCTGCATTCTTTATTCCCCAGTTTACCTGCAATATGTAAATCCTGCCTCGTTGTTTTGGAGAAAAACAGTCAGTGGGGTGGAGGGATTGGTAATATGAGGCAGAATTAAGTGAAGTTGAAATCAGTCTGGAACAAGCTTAATACTGTATCTGTCATGTCTGACTCTCTTTCCTCTCTGGGCGCCCCTAAGCATGTTCTACTATGTCTAATTGAATGTGCATGAGGTAATGTTGTAGGATAACGCTCTCATTAGAGGTCAGGTAATGAGAAGTCTTTGTTCTTTGGTGAGATGAGATGGTATCACTGAATTGGAAATGACAATATTGTCAGTGTTATGAACCTCGCTGCAAACACCTAAAGGAATTTGGAAATCTGTTTGGATTGTGTTCTAGACCGGCAACAATCCAGCATTCCTTGGAGGGAAATGGGATTTATAAAGAGGACAGTTGTTTCGTTTGCATGATTTCACCTGAGAAATGAAGAGGCTGAAACCCCCCACCACCATCTGTCCACCTTGACTTTGGAGTAAACTTATCTGGGGTAGGACCCTCCCTACCTCACATTCCCTTTTCAAGTTCATCCATGTTGTCCTGGTTTGGGATTTGGCCGCTGGGATATTGTTCATTTTCTCCTTGACAAATTACAAGGGAGGTTAAAGGTTAAACAAACTATGCTGTAGCCAAAACAGGATATTGGGTCTCGGGCTTAAAATCCCCAACTAAGAAATACAATTCATCCCAGACCCTCAATGACCGACAATGCCGTCCATCCTGTTTTGTTTCTATAGCAACTAGAACTTTTTTGGGGACTGTGCTGGCCAAGCCTGAACAAACAGCAAGTAGGTAAAGTAGTAGAAAGCAGATGTCACATCACCATTTGCCAGTCCCTCTCACTGACATAGAGAGTTACTTTTCTTGCAACTCTTTTTTTCTTTCATAAGACGACAATCACAGTTCCCTCCAATTATGGTTTGGATTTCACCATAAGGAGTGACCTCATCAACAAGGCTTTTAATTTGAAAAACCAGACATTGCATAGACGTGTGAGTCTCGGAAAATACCTATTTTTAGTCACAAGACAAGTTAACAAAAGTCATCTGTGGCACTCTGCTTTGTCAATGTTTGTAATCACCACAGCGAAATGTGAAAGGGAAAAGAGAAAATGGTGGAAGCAGCGGGAACCAGTTAGGAAAGGAAGAGGGTGTGGAATGTTCGGCCTCAGAGGGTGTTACATCACCAGACTTTTCCATTTGACCACATAGACTTGGACCGATGAAACTAAACTGGTTGTCAAGTGTCAGCACGCAGGCTCAGGGGCTTCCGCCGTTGCTGGGTTCAGTTATTCCAAAGGACTCGAACGCTAATTGTTGTTTTGGCGTAAGGTTAAGGGGAATTTTATTATACCATGTTTCAAAACAAAGGGCCTCATTATGTATGACTAACCTGTAAAAAAAAAAAAAAATACAAAGGAATAGATTTTTTAAACTTAGTTTTCAATGTTATTGAAACATTTCATGCTGTGAAGGTGAGATGTGACTTTTAATTGAGCGAGTGGATGAATGACAGTGCCTCGCCTCGCCATGCGGCCGAATGTTCATCATGACTCTAGCAAAGCATGCAAGGCATGCAGGTGAATGTCTGGAATAAGATTAGCCTGTCCTGCAAGAATGTGATAAGAGTCAAGGGTTCATGCGCATCACTGAGGGAGACCACAACTTGATTTACAGACCACTTATGAAGTTATTCTTTGAGAAAAAATATCAAGCAAAAGAAAATTAGAATGAAAGAAACATGTATGAAGTTTGGAATTCTCATGGATTATTCAATTTAATGCGTTTTAATTTTTAATTTTATTTTACTATTCATGCTCGTCTTAACAGTGACAGTACCAGGAGTATGATTGTACTTGTATTGTACCTACAATATATAGGATTCTATATGAACGTCAATACCTGCTCAATTTTCCCTGCTCAATGTATATCTTACATACCTTACTGACAGCAAACAAAGTGTCTTCTATTGAACACAGACAGTGATGGTGGACCACAGGGTTCATGCATTATGCAGGGCCTGTAAAGATAGTGTTTCCAGAGTGCACCATGTCGCCTTTGGAGTAAAGTGAAATATAACCTGAATTTGACATTTTCTAATATCCTACACCAAACTTTTTGTTTCAAAAAGATAGGGACGGTAATTGCTACACCAGAAGAAAGACTGCCAATCCTTCTGGGTATTGTGGGTGACTGTAGGGACAAGGCGAGATTGGAACACGGTAATTGCAAAGACAAGGGCTGAGAATAAATGGAAAAATAGTTCTTTACTGTCAGATAGAGGAAGGTCAAAAGTACAAGCGTATGACATCCATACATGTTACAGCATATTATTCACAATGTACACAGGGGAGCCATATCTTTTCTTAGATATCCAATTCATCGCCTTTGTTTTCTGACAAAGAGAGGAGCTGATCTCCGCTCAAGCCTCCACAACTGCGCACCACTAACAAGATGTGATACAAGATGCATCATGTCAACACCAGTAGGTCACAGTGAATATCAGAGAGGGTTATGTTTCTTCCCCCCCCCCGCCCCCCTCCGCCCAAATCATTATTTCATTATTTGATTAATGCGTTCACGGTGTTGTCACAATGCTTATAGGTTTCCTCCAAGATGAAAGACAAACAGCCGCAATTTATTTCTCCAGATTAGATATTGATCACGAGTAGGCTGGGCGTCACATGTCTTCCCTGAAAAATGAATGTCAAATGGTACAGTGATGTAAGCATCACCAGCAAAGTTTTGGAGGAGGCTTCAGATACAGTACAGCTGAGGACTTTTTCAATAGACAGACATTACATTGGCTGTCATGGTGCGGTAGCGGAGTGAAACAGACTACAGAAATACAGTGCCTTCGGACCCTTTCACTTGTTCCACATTTTGTTGTGTTATAGACTCAATTTAAAATGGATTAAATTAAAAGCATTTGCCATCAATCCACACATAATACCCCAGAATGACAAAGCGAAAACAGGTTTTTAGAAATGTCAGTAAATGTATTGAAATTGAAATACAGAAATACCTCATGTACATCAAATGTCAAGTATTCAGACCCTTTGCTATGACACTCTTAAAATGAGCTAAAATGCAGCTAAAAAATGTCATCAACAAATCACTCAAGTTAAGTTGAATTGACTCCATCTTAATGCAAGCATAATAGTTCATGTAATTTTGGAATTAATATCTTTGTTTTTATAGGGTCTCTGATTTGCATAGGAATCAATTACACACTGTGTGGATCAGGTTGTCATTCTAAACTGAGCAAATGGAGAGGAACAAAACTGCTCAGGAATGCGACCCTGAGGCCTGGGGAGACAAAAATCTACAAAGTTGAATGGTGGAGAGGAAAAAACACATGGGACAACCTCATCTCAGTCACTCTACAAAATTGGTCTATAACCAAATGGCCAAAAAGAATCCTGTAATGGAAAATAATCTATCTCATATCCATAATTGTATTTGCAACAATGAATTCAAGCAATACAGCAAAGAAAGTGGCTGGAAATGTGTTTATTTGGTTTTACTACAAAGCATTAAGTTTGGTGCAAATCCAGCACATGCAATGCAGTTTCTGCACCATCTCTCGTGTGAAGAATAGTGGTAGCTGCATCAAGTTATGGGTATGTTTGTCTGGCAGGGACTGGGGAGTTTGTCAGGATCAAGAGAAAATTATGAAATTTGCTGAGTTGGTAGTGACATCCTAATCTACACATTGTGTAATTGATTCCTATGCAAATCAGAGACCCTATAAAAAAATATATTAATTCCAAAATTACATTAACTATTATCCTTGCATTAAGATGGACTTAATTGAACTTATTGAGTGATTTGTTGATGACATTTTTGCATTTTAGCTCATTTTAAGAGTGTCATAGCAAAGGGTCTGAATACTTATGAGGTATTTCTGTATTTCAATTTTAATAAATTTACTGAAATTTCATAAAACGTGTTTTCGCTTTGTCATTCTGATGTATTATGTGTGGATTGATGGCAAATTCTTTTAATTTAATCCATTTTAAATTGAGTCTATAACAAAATGTGGAAAAAGTGAAGGGGTCTGAATACTTTCCGAAGGCACTGTACTTCCTTTAAACAAATATATATCATGTACAGTATGCAGTGATAAATCATTTTTTAACCCACTTAGTGATTTTTTTCCACACAGCCCCAGAGGGGTCTTTCAAATTCAGAGTGTAATATTTGAGTTGAATTTGGAAGACACCAAAGAGAGAATGGAAAATTGCTTATTGTTTTGTCCTCTGAGATTTATGTTCTATAACACAATAATAGTGTCCCTGATGTATGAATCATAATATTGTGATATGATAAGATGTCATACTATAGGTTGGCATGTTCATTAAATCACTTTGACTCAGTACAGTATGTATTTCCTGCCATCACATGATCTGTTGGTTGTCATTATCTGCTTTGTTTGACATGGCACTTCAACAATATGGCAGTAGCTGCGTATACAACTCAAGAGCCGTGTCACGTAGAGTGTGTAGAGGGGGCTCACAGCGGACTTGGAACAGACTGGATGTTTGGTTTTGAGATGCAGACTTCATCTCTCCCAGACATAATGAAGGAGATATGTCAGAGTGGAATGAACAAGACTAATGTCCCAGCCTCTTGTATGGACCGACTTGAGGTTTGTATGTAGTAGCCGTGTCTCCGTAATAGACTGTTAGAGTCGGGTTTCATGAAGATGGTAAAGAGGAATGGCAGCCCATATGCTCAGAAGGATATGAAAGGCCCTATGCTGTTGTCGTGTTGTCTGTTCACATTTGGAGCTCCTCACATGACGACTTTGTTGTGGGGAATCGAATGAGTCCCACCACTGGAAGAGAAGCTACAATGGAGGAGAGAGGAGCCGAAAGCTGGAGTTACTGACATCAAACAATGAATTATGATATCTAATGAAATCTGCATTTTGAGGGAATGTTGTCGTATGGTGTTGTACATATTCCTAGGTTATCACGTTAAAGAGCTCTGACGTCATGGTAACTAGACGTCAGCATGTTTCACTCTAAAAACTTGAATCATGCAAACGTCATAGTTTGATGTGCTGTTTAGGCCAGCACTAAAATAGGTTTTAGTATTGTTACGGTATTGAATCGCCATAATGAATAAACACATTATTTTGTGTGACTCTTTTGTCTAACTTTAAGGGATTGCATCAGGAATGAAGTCATTGTCCCACATTAATGAAAAGCAAGAAACACAAACTCAACAACTCAAAAGACTCCAGAGAAAAGGGATAATTTACGCATGGGGTAAACAAACAATTATGCGTTTTGTATGTTTGAATGTAACCGTAGTCCTGTATCCATGTCATTTTTTGAAATTCTATCCACTGGAATTCCCATCTTTCCATGGGAAATCTGGAGCTGTGTAATCCACTGAGCCTGTCTCTCACACAGGAAGTGAACTGATACCCATTCCTCAGTTCTGTTTGCTTCTCTGTCTCTCCCTCAGCGCGGCCGTGTGAACTGTCTGCATCACTCACGCACACACACACACACACACACACACACACACACACACACACACACATATATATAAATGGGCGTTTTTTTTTTTATTGTTTTGTATACTGCTTATCTTACAGTACATACAGTAAATCTCGTAATAGATGAATCGACGACTGGTGATTTTACAAGCACCGGTGATTTGACAAGCACTACACATATTTGTACGTCCATCTCACAAAATCCGCGTTAACCTCGCATTGTAAATCGAAATAGATTCTTCTGGGTTTCCATTTGATGGGTGTTGTTAGGACGAGCAGTGTTGTTCTGTGTTTGGTGCCAGGGTGGCAGTGGAGCGTGAATTATCTATCTCACTGTTCCTGTCGGGAGAAAACAAAGAGACGGAAGAGGGAGGCATCAATTAACTACTCCTGGGAAAAATAAAAGCATCGGAAACTAATGAGTGTATTGAGTTTACCCGCTGTTATATAATTTATATCTTGTTAAGTCATCCATCAACTCGCTGCGTAGCTACAAGTGTGAGCCTCTGGTGCTGAAACATAGTGGGGAAAGACGTCCCTTATCATAATGAGAAAGATCTGTTTACCGGAGTGAAAGTGATATTCCGCATCACACCCGAATGTTTTTTACATCTGCATCGTGTATATAAGCACCCATATGTTTGTTGAGTTAATCTTTGGTTTCATCCATATTCTAACCCCACGCACATGAGATGCTGCTTTCTTCTTCAAAGGAATCTCCCTCACAAGAGGGACATGGCTGAAGCTTCTCTCTGTGAGCTCTGCTGTGACTCAGAGGCTTAGTAGGATCTGGTACTCTGACTCAAGCATGTGCTGCCTCTGTTTCTCTACACCCCCACTTGTCTCACCCCCACCACGGCCCAGCCAAGAACTGCACACACAATCCCTCCCCCTCCAACTGTCCCCTGGAAATGTGAACGAACACACCCCAATGTGTTGACAGTGATCTGATCTAACAATTCAGTCAAACTGCCATAGGAAGTGTGTGTGTGTGTGTGTGTGTGTGTGTGTGTGTGTGCGTTCCTGTGTGCGTGCCTGCATGAGAGGGGGTCTTTTCCTTTGATATGACCCACAGTTGAACGTATACTATCCCAAAAGAAGGGTTTGAAGGACAGTTGTTAATGATATGAAACGGAGCCAGCTGCTTAAACAGAGTTGGGAGTCCAATCTGAGTGGCGATAGGAAATGAGAACAGACCATCTGGGTGGTGTGAGAAAGAAGGGAGACACGTCCGTATGGGGATAATAATGCAATAGAACAAATGACCACAGAGATGGTAGGAGAGGAGAGGAGAGGAGAGGAGAGGAGAGGAGAGGAAAGGAAAGGAAAGGAAAGGAGAGGAGAGGAGAGGAGAGGAGAGGAGAGGAGAGGAGAGGTACACATATCATCTCAAATGACACAGTCTCGTGGCTTCTCTCTCAGATTGAATGGCAACTCCTTCCCACGAATTAACCTGAGATGCTGCATTTGTCAGTTGTAACTGACAAATGTTTCAACCCAATTCATTGCTGTATGTTTGAAGTGAGAGCGGGAGCGTGGATGACCACCGTGTGCCCCTGTTCCCTCTCTTATTTCCCCGGGTTTAAAGTTCTGTCGTCATGTCAGCTGCATGAGAGTGAAATATCTCGATATGTTGAGGAAGTTTCGCTTCCCACAAATGACATATGCTCCCGGCTAACCGTCTGACCAGCAATTGGCTTCTGCATCCAGACACACGTAACAGAAGGGAAGTGCACGCACAGGAAATCCGACATTGCTCTGAGCCTGCTCCTCTGATTGCTCCTATTCATTCTGAGCCCCACCTACGCAAACTCGGGATTTGCTGGGAGAGGTGTCTGTCTGTAGAAGACCGTCCCTGGAAGATTATTTTTTTCTCCCTTCTCAAGCTTTTCAAAAACCTACAATTGTGAAAATACAAAATAAAAAGTCCTTGATAAAAAATAAAAAAAAAGACAAAAGTTATTAGCTGGTACGGATGGCTAGAGACAATCTCAGTAACACCTGCCAACCAGTCACTGTTGATCCTGACACATGCTGTTCTAGCCTTCTATATCTGACCAGTTCTCTTTTTCCCACTGCCTAAAAATGTGCTCCCTCTCCCTCTCCTTCACCCTAAACCCACTCACAATGTCCGCCTTTTAGGCTCTCTATAATTTCCTTATTTATGTACCCCACATTTTTATTCTGAATCACAATTTAATGAAGAGCGTCATTATCGACCTTAAATATTTAATTTTCCGCTCTGCTTCTACATCCGAGGGAGGCTGACTGGAGGAGCAGTCGTGTGAGGGGGTGGAGAAAGTAGCGGTGGGGGGGGGGGGGGGGGCCCTAGCATCAGCCCAACCCCAGCCCCCACCCCAGCTGCAGCCCCAGCCCTCACCCCAGATACAACTGCAACCCAGCCTTCATCCCTACCACAAGCCCCAGTTTAAGCCTCCATCCCTAGCCCCATGTTCAGCCCCAGCCCTAGCCCTAGCCCCAGCCCCAGCCCCAGCCCTAGCCCTAGCCCCAGCCCCAGCACTAGCCCCAACCCCAGCTCCAGCCCTAGCCCCAGCCCTAGCCCCAGCCCCAGCCCCAGCCCTAGCCCTAGCCCTAGCCCCAGCCCCAGCCCTAGCCCCAGCCCTAGCCCTAGCCCCAGCCCCAGCCATAGCCCCAGCCCTAGCCCCAGCCCCAACCATAGCCCCAGCCATAGCCCCAGCCATTTCCCTAGCCACAGCCATAGCCCTAGCCCCAGCTCCAAAGAGGCTGAGTGCCCTTGTGATAAGGTGTGAGGCCTGTCTGCCACTGACTGACAAGCCAGCTCTCACCACGCCAGTGCCTGGCGCTCGATAAGGGAAAATGTCAGCGTGATTTTCGGAAATGTCATTTATCTAGGCTCTCTCGCCGTGTCTGTAACCCAGACTGATTATGGTTTGTGGACATTTATATCATTGGGGGTGCCATGTGAAATTGTAGAAACGCTCTGTTTTTTGCAAGATAGTACTTCTTAATGTCCCTGTAGTATTACAGTGTCGGTTTAATGTGGGTTTGATATAGTTCTCTTACCTTTTATGTCACTCTTCTCTCTTTGCTTTTAAATAGTAATGGACTAACCAGTGTACAATATATTCAACAGAATTGATTTGGGAAATTGAGAAAGAATGTACAGTATCACACTCCATGTGAGTATCTGGTGTGTATGGAGGCGTTTAGATTAGAGGATTCACTTGATACCGACACAAAGCTTCCAATATTGGAGATGTTACACAAGATCCATGAGTTGAAGAGTATGTTTGTGATGCGTATAGAAAAAAAAGCCCCCAGAATCTGCTTGTCTTTGTCAGAGCGTCTGTGTGGGCTGTTTGCTCGAGAGGGGACATGTTGCTGTATTATTTAAAAAGACAATCCTCTGCAAAGATGAGTGGGTTAACAGGAACCATTAATTGGTTTAGCAGGATTCATATGCACTCAAGTTCCGGCTTAGCTTCAAGATGTATTCAGCAGCCCCCTGCTTATTTTTTTCCCCTGCAAATGATCTCACTGTGAAGATGGGCTATTGAACGCTGCTTTTTAGCCTTAGGTTTTGATTTGGGGGTCTGGGATGAAGCAGAGCTGAGTTTGTACTCACGTCATCACTTTTAATGTTGGATTCAAAACCTAAGCTGTCATATATTATTCAACGGTTTTTCCTCTTTTCTCTGAAGTACTACGCCATCGTACTGTACCTCTTGGTTGCTGCTTGCTTCTCGGTGCCATTCGGTCTTGAGGAGGGTGTATTATTCACTACTGTATATTTTCCTTGAGTCACTGACTCAAAATGACATTTATGGGACACAATGATAAAGCAATTTTTCCTGCTCCTTAGCCCCAACTCCACAGTATGTACAGCTTTTCCCCTTTATTTTGTGTTCACATGTTCTGGGGGGAGACCAAGGCTGCCTTTTGTGATCTACAACCCAAAGTACGCCCGGACAAAAAAGAGAAGTGTCTTTAACACGGGGCGGCTTTGCAGCCCCACGGGATCGTAGCGAGCATGTTGTCTCTCGCTCTTAACCAAATGTATTGCCAGTCTGTCTGTGGTACCCCTAACAGCGGCACAGCCACACTCTTCCCCGGCATATTTGTCAAAACGCCGCACCTGTGAGGGTTCCTGCTCAAGATAGATTCTAGCTTGGAGTCTTTTCAGCGATAGGAATAAATCTCGCTTTTTTCCCCCGCGTTGTCTGTGTTTGGGGGCGAGCGGCATAGGCTGCGAATGAGCATTCTCACATGAAGTGCAATGGTGAAAGCAATGATAAATTGCGCTCTTTGTTGACACCTTCATTGGGTTATTTATGGCTCATTAATTGAAGTGAAAAGGAGAGTTGTTTGGCGCAGCAGGGGAGAGTGCGCCAGGCCTCCGTAACTCTGGCAAAGAGCAGCCCACAGGGCTGGCGTCCCCCTCTCAGGTCTGTCTGTTTCTGCTTATGCTGGGGAGAGAAGAGAGGGAACACATTCATCAGGGGCGGGGAATGAAATGAGGAAGACAACCATGAGAAGACAGCCCCCCCACCCATCCTAGTCCTTCTTTCACATTTAAGCTCCTTCAAAACCTGAAAGTTATTTATTTTTTTATTCTTCATCATGTTAATCTCCTTCTGTGTATTCTCTTCGTGCAGGGAGATTTAGTCCCATTGAGATACTGTATGTACAGTATTGTAAAGGACTGAATGCAATTTACACTTAGAGCTCAGAATCAAGTGGAACATAGCTGCAAGAACTACAGTAGAAGAATGTCTTCAGGATTCAATATGACATCAATTCACTGGGCATTCTATTATGTGGAAATTGTGACATGAAGAGGTGAAGACACATGTAGGATACTTTAGTCAATGTAGTTAGTATTCATGGCCTCTGCCTTAAAATTTTGGGAAGAAAATAACTATCCCCACTCTTTTTGATGGCCCTGCAATCTTCTTTGAAAGCTTTGAGATGTGTGAGGAGAAAGGGCCACTTCAGACACGAGCCCAGGAACACACTTGATTAACAAGTGGATTAACGATGCTCGTTTCATTGAATGATGTACCTCAAAGCACTTCAAAGGCCAACTGGAGTGCCCACAAGGTACAGTAATGAGGGGCTTCTTGAGCACAGTGACAGTCTTGGTGCCTTCTCCTTCATATAAACCTGATCATTTTCTCATTCTTTGTGCTTTCTCTCTCTCCCACTCTCTCTCTTTCTCGATTCCCTCTTTAATTCAGTCGATCATAACCTCAACATCCCTTTCTCGCCAGTGCAATAGTTTGTTTGGTCAGTGGTATCGTACACCTACAGTAGAGAGAGACTTGTTATGTTCACGAGTCAAATATCTGATGTAGTACTAGACATACGTCATCCCACCAACCTGCCTGACTGAGCTCTGATCCACAGGAGTGAAGCAGGAAGCTGTTTAGTTTGGGCTCCTCGTGTGTCATCCATGTCCTTGAACTGTACTGTAAGTGCTTAGGCTCATAAAGCTCTGCCTCTCCCTACATCTCTCCTGTCACAGCTGCCAGTCAGGTCGGTGACACCCATGTCCTCCAACACTTAACATCTCTCAACACCCAGGCCTCAGCCTCACTGTGAGATAGAGAGAGACATGTCTGGGCCTGTCAGACACTCGCCCTGTCGAGGGCTTACTTTTGTCTAAGTACCAGGATGTCCTCCTGAGAAGGCTAGGCAGTAGGCAGATTTATTGTCAGCAGTGAAGAGCCAAATAGAGCCCGGGCTTCTACTATAGCACAGTCAAATACTAACATTCCTTTCTCTCTCTCCTTCCCTGCATTTTTTGTTGTTTTGATCTAGCAAGCATATGAGCGATAGTCATCTACACTTAAATTACATCGCACTACTCATCAGATGCTATCTTCCGCTGGTGATAGAGTGTGCTCTGAGGCAGCCCAAGCTCCACTGTGAAATAGCACCTTAGCGGTACTGAGAGGGCTACTGCTTCAGAGCGTGTGTGTGTGTGTGTGTGTGTGTGGGTGTGTGTGTGTGTGTGTGTGTGTGTGTGTGTGTGTGTGTGTGTGTGTGGGTGTGTGTGTGTGTGTGTGAGAGAGAGAGAGAGAGAGAGAGAGAGAGAGAGAAAGAGAGATATAATGAGAAAGAGAAAGAGACAGTAAGTAAAGGCTATACAGATGTAGAGTACACATACCATACATACTTGCAAGTAAGGTACAGTATTTAGCCTCAGTGAGTGACATATTTAATTTACATTGGAGTCCTCGTACGTTGATGCTCAACTCATCAATAAACAGTAATATACCAACCATCGAAAAATCCTTGCTAATTTCCTTACTCCTCCATTCGAAGGGCCAATGTTCTGTCATGATTGTAACAAACATCTACCCTATTGAGATTTTTACTGGCATCATTGTTTAACTGAATTGCTCACTGGCAACCAGCAGAGGGCTTGTTCTACGTCTTACTAGAGCATCGCCGTGTCCACATCCACTGTCCTCTGTGATCCTAGTCCATCTAACCATGTATAGGATTCATCATGATACATTCAAGACAGATGACCTTCATGTCATTGCTGTCGTCAGTTGTAGCATTATTAGTCTCCGCTATGTCAGTGCAAAATGTTTCGAAATGTACAGTGTAAATGACTGTGTGTATTTGTGAAATTAATTCAGTAATTTTCCCACTGAAGTTAATATTGACCAACTAATGTAAATAATAGGTTAGCATTGTCACTGTTAGCGGTGTTCTTTATGTCCAAATAATGAATGAGTCTCTCTCTCTGTTCTCTTTTCTCGGTCATGTTGTGGCTGTGCCCTGCTGCTTCATCACCTGATCCTGTACAAAAAGGTAAGAGTCCTGAATACATGTCTCTTAAATCAGCCCACTCATATAGTTCATCAAAAAATACCTATTAAACATAGGGTAGAATCAGAACCACAGGGAAACGCTACATATATGTGTTACATAGACTTGGATATATATACAGTGCATTCGGAAAGTATTCAGACCCCTTCACCTTTTCCATATTTTGTTATGTTACAGCCTTATTCTAAAATGGATTCAATTCATTTTATTCCTCATCAATCTACACACAATACCTCATAATGACAAAGCGAAAACAGGTTTTTAGAAATGTTTGCTAATTTATTAAAAATAAAAAAATAAATTATCACATTTACATAAGTATTCAGACCCTTTGCTATGACACCTTTGCTATGACACTATGTCGAAATTGAGCTCAGGTGCGTCCTGTTTCCGTTGATCATCCTTGAGATGTTTCTACGACTTGATTGGAGTCCACCTGTGGTAAATTCAATTGATTGGACATGATTTGGAACGGCACACACCTGTCTATATAAGGTCCCACACTTGACAGTGCATGTCAGAGCAAAAACCAGGCCATGAGGTCGAAGGAATTGTCCGTAGACCTCCGAGACAGGATTGTGTTGAGGCACACTGGGGAAGGGTACAAAAAAATGTGTGCAGTATTGAAGGTCCCCAAGAACACAGTAGCCTCCATCATTCTTCAATGGAAGAAGTTTGGAACCACCAAGACTCTTCCTAGAGCTGGCCGCCTAGCCAAACTGAGCAATAGGGGAGAAGAGCAATCGTCAGGGAGGTGACCAAGAACCCAATGGTCACTCTGACAGAGCTCCAGAGTTTCTCTGTGGAGATGGGAGAACCTTCCAGAAGGACAACCATCTCTGCAGCACTCCACCAATCAGGCCTTTATGGTAGAGTGGCCAGATGGAAGCCACTCCTCAGTAAAAAGGACATGACAGCCCGCTTTGCCAAAAAAGCACCTAAAAGACTCTCAGACCATGAGAAACAAGATTGTCTGGTCTGATGAAACCAAGATTTAACTCTTTGGCCTAAATGCCAAGCGTCACGTCTGGAGGAGACCAGGCACCACTCATCACCTGGCCAATACCATCCCTACGGTGAAGCATGGTGGTGGCAGCATCATGCTGTGGGGATATTTTTCAGCAGCAGGGACTGGGAGACTAGTCAGGATCGAGGGAAAGATGAACGGAGTAAAGTACAGAGAGATCCTTGATGAAAACTTGCTCCAGAGTGCTCAGGACCTCAGACAGGGCGAAGGTTCACCTTCCAACAGGACAGCGACCCTAAGCACACAGCCAAGACAACGCAGGAGTGGCTTCGGGACAAGTCTCTGAATGTCCTTGAGTGGCCCAGCCAGAGCCCGGACTTGAACCCGATCGAACATCTCTGGAGAGACCTGAAAATAGCTGTGCACCGACGCTCCCCATGCAACCTGACAGAGCTTGAGAGGATCTGCAGAGAAGAATGGAAGAAACTCCCCAAATACAGGTGTGCCAAGCTTGTAGCGTCATGCCCATGAAGACTTTGGAGGCTGTAATCGCTGCCAAAGGTGCTTTAACAAAGTACTTAGTAAAGTGTCTGAATAGTTGTGTGTGAATATATCAGTTTTTTATTTTTAATAAATTAGCAAACATTTCTAAAAACCTGGTTTGGCTTTGTCATTATGGGGTATTGTGTGTAGATTGATGAGGGAAAAAATTAATTGAATCAATTTCAGAATAAGGCTGTAACATAACAAAATGTGGAAAAAGTGAAGGGGTCTGAATACTTTCCGAATGCACTGTATATATATATATATATATATATATATATATATATATATATATATATATATACAGTATATATAGATGTCACAAAGACAATATAAACATAATAATATTGACCAAATGTGCACTTCTGTGTAGGTGGACACACAGACAAGCAAGGTAAGTGTATCATTGTATACTCAGTGTATCATTTAATTGTATCAGTCAACAGCAAAAACATGACTATTTGTTTGTTAGAAAATGAAGAAAAATATATTTCCTCACAAAATACAGTATTAGTGCGACAGTCTCAACCCTCTGCCAGGTTGCCAGGCACACACACACACACACACACACACCGAGCTACAGTTCCAGACTTCTTCCACTGAGTGGCAGGTATTCTGTTCTAATACAGGCCGCCCGCTAACACAGGCAAATCAAGATGGATGGGTAGATTCCATCGTTTTTATCAGGCCTTAATGCGCCGTTATACACTGACAGAGAACTCTCCTGAAAGACGACAGGCCGATGTTGGGGAATTGAGCAGGCAGGAGGGAGATAGCGTTCTCCAGACACAGCCATTTTGTTCCATCAGGGAGAAATGGCGATGTGGATGAGGAAGTGAAGCCATGGCAGGCTGTCTCTCAGGTAGGCACAGTGCCCTGCCGTGCCCTCCCCTACATCAGCAGCAGCAGCATCAACAGCTGGGAACTCTCTCCTCCTCCTCCGTCTTTCTCCACACCCCGTCTCTGTAGAGTGCCACTCCACCCGTAACAATGGCACTCCTCTCATCACTAAGCGCCGCTTTGTTGTCCTTCTCAACGCACGTGTCAGGTCTCAAGTCGTCTCTCTCCCCTGCCACCATTTGCGCATTGACATAATTACTTTGTTGTTTTCTTCCACTTGTTCATTGATATTCTCCTGTCCCAGAGTGAGGCTGATTGGTAGCCACGTACAGATGGGATAGTTTGTGAAACGATGTTTGTCGTGATTTACTACATCTCATTCTCAACGCTAAGCATACTCTGGCACAATGTGGAAATGTAAACAGATATTTATTATATAATATATTTGTTCTGTTTTTTAATCAAAGAGGCGACTGTAACTTTGGAATACACTGCACAGTCTGAGGTGGAGATGGAAATGTGTTTTCTGTCGTTGTTAGTAAGTCACCCACTTGATAAAAGCGTCTTGATGTTTGAATAACTAAATGCGGGAAAATCTGAATATTTTTCCGCAGCACATTTCAAACCAGGCTGTATGTAGCGGCGGTCTCGGAAGCGCAGCGCTGTCGAGATGATTGGTTATTGACAGACCTTCCGCGACACACGAGAATAGCGTGTTCTTTGAATCTGCGGTACTCGAGCAAATGTGATCCTCTCTGATGGTTCTATTTGAACTTATTTTGATGTCCCTGAGCATTAAGGGAAGTGACAGCTTACAAATAAATCCATAATTATCACATCTGAAAGCTGCCATCCCAAACTTTATTTGCATACCCGACACTTTGAGGGATGAGGGTTAATAAACCCGGAGGGTCCTGCAGACTCTGGCAAAGTCGAGGCTGTCATCTCACAGCCTTCGGGTCTTTCTCAGAACCCAGTGAGGAAGGAAACAGCAGACTAGAGTGAGACAATACCGCTCTGTTAAAAAAGACTAAATAGGCAGGACTGACTAAGGTTCAGCGCGGTACAAAGAAAACTGAAGGACAAGATTGTTCCCATTGTGTTACGACTGTGTATTTCCCCACAGAGTAAGGTCTGCCAAGGCCCCGCGGGCTTCATTTCACCCCTTCAAACCGGAACATATTTTTTTGAGTGTCCTGAAGATAGGAACACAATGACTGTCTGTAGAATTTCATCTTAATTCTACCTGGGAACACAAAAGACTAATCATGGCCATCACAAAAGCCTTGTTCCTGCAACACAGTGTGTGATAGGGCAGACTCAGCCAGCATAAAGGGCTTGGCCCTCCAGAGGCCTGGGAGCTGGGAGAGGCAGACAGGGAGGAGAATAGGCCAAGGCGACACTTAGGATTACGTCTCTCTCCAGTGTGGGGACAGCGAAGGCTCACAGAGGAGGACAGTTTAGGACACACACATTAGAAAGGCGGCTGTAGAACTGGTATATTCACCAGATCAGAGTTATTACAGATCACAAAGAATGTGCCTATTTATTTATATTGTATTTTCTATTCATGTCTTAATATTTAGGAAGGATATGATATGTTTCACGCAGACTTTCCTCCTGCTATTGCTTACTATTTGATCAAGGACTGTTCTGTAAAAAAAAAACAGAATTTCCAGCTTTGGTAAATATTTGGTAACATTGAGTCATGCGTTACTACTATAGTTGTTTAGCCTCAACTGGATGAATGGAAAGACAGGATGAATCAAATCAGTATAACACATTTTCTCCCACTTGACTTGTTTGGGCTTTCATTCCCCTGCTGCCCCACATCCTAGACACTGCCAACCTGATGGCACTGTGGAAAGGGGTCATGTTTATCCATAAGGTTGGAAGAAAACAACAACAACAACAACAATAACAACAACAACAACAACTGCTAACCCTTTTCTATTCAGGCAGAAGTGGAAGGGAAGTGTTTTTGGTGGGTCCTCTCTGCTCCACCTCCCGAACAGATATTCCCCTCTGAGGCTCTTCCTCAGTACCTCCCTCCAAAAGGTGCAGCTAAAGCTAATCTAATTGGTCGCTAGGCTTTAATTAGCCTGGATCCTTTGCATGGCTGCCATTAGAGATTCAAATAGGGTGGAATGATAGCTGACATTTTCTCCCCTCTCTCTTTCTTTCTCTCTCTCTCTCTCTCTCTCTCTCTCTCTCTCTCTCTTTCTCTACCTCTGTCTGTCTCTGTCTTTGTCTCTCTCTGTCTCTCTCTGTCTCTCTCTCTCTCTCTCTCTCTCTCTCTCTGTCTCTCTTTCGTCAGAATCCTTCCCTGTCTGATTCATCTCATCTTCATTTCCCCAGATCCTGTTTTTAAAGTTTTATTTAGGGTGTCATTTATTTAACAAGGGATTATTTATTTAGTGCATCAAATCATTCTGGAATGAATATTTATATATTTGTGAGGGCTTTAAATATTTACATGGTCTCTCCACTTCTGGTTTCAAGCCACTGTAATGAGTGTTGTTGTTGGATGTTCAGGGGAATAACAAGACTGGTTTCAAAGTGAAAAGTCCTTTGAATATTTCAACTTAATTGCTGTGAATCTATTATCAGAGTTGATGCTCTGATCATAGTGTAATTGGAGGTATATTATGGAGAGTCTTTGGCTGCAGTAATGGTATTTCATTTGGCTGATGATATTCATCTGAATGATAATGAATGATTCATGTCAGGGGTGGCGTGTGAAAAACACTCCGCAGCGCCATGACCTCGCGTCAACTCCTCTGCTGATGCACTCGGAGATTCCTGACTTGACCAGCGTTTCCGTTAATCCTCAAAGAAGCTTAGCCTTTTTTTTAGCCCCATGCCCTCTCGTTTCTGCATCTTGTTTTACAGAGACATTATTGTGTAATGGTGGATTATTAAAGAGGACGGATACATGAATACGTCAGTCAGTGTCCTCGGGCCTTGAACCAGTCAGAAGTTTCCTTTACCTCTCTGCCCTCACAGTTTAGAGGGCTGTGATTGCCACTGGTCCAGCTGGGCGCCAGGACCTCCACGGCTGCGCTCCGTACGGAACATCCAGCCGCAAAGGAGCCTTATTAGCAGCAGCTTCGGGCGCTAGCAGGAGAACAGAGAGCCAGGCAGGCAGCGTGGCTGTTGAACCAGGGAACGCCTCTACGCTAGAACCCCCCCCCCCGCCCCCCCACCCACCCATCCTAATGACTAACCAGAATGAGGAGTGGAGGGGAGGAAGAGCCTGATTTGTTCTGCATGCTAAATATGGCCTGTAATCTTTATTCCTCTGAGTACCTTATTAAAAGTGAAAGGAAGATGAAACCCCACCAACCGGGCCATCCTTTCTGCTGTTTATTAGAGGGGGTTTTTCTCTGTTAATATTGAGGTTATGGTAACCTTAGCTGTGATAGATGCATCTTGTGACTTCAGGTAATAATAGCAATGATGGATTCCCACCTGAACCCAGGAGGTGTAATCTAGCAGGATGGAAAAGATGAAGTGGCAGCAAGCGTCTGAAAGATACACGGAGAGGCAGATCGGATCCTAGAGTGCTGTTTATCATCCGCTAGACAACAGCGTTGTCTTGTCAGGATGTATGATGCCTCCCCTAGTCTCTAATTCATCATCATTCATTAACTATTCTTTTCTGAACTGAAACTATCTCTGTTCGCCGGTGATATCAGTGAAGTTTTGTTTGAAAACAGTTCTACCGTATATGATACTACCATTGGGATTCAGTTTTTTAAATTTTATTTTGATGTGTTAAGTATATGCATCTAGTTTGATGCATCCATATCATTATTTAAAGCAAAACTCCACAATGGTATCATGGTATAAAATATTGTGTAGAATTTCCATAAAGGGATTGGCTGTTATTATTTGCGGTTTGAAGTGATTTTATGAGTTGATGTCTCATTGTATGGGCAACAGAGCGAATATGTTTCACATTCAGTTTGTCCTGTTTTTACCTCTTTTGGGGGAGGAATATGACTATTATACACTGAAGAAGAATATCCATGTGAGTATTTCAAAGTATACACACTGGAGTAAATATTTCACTATTGGGCCTGAACCTTTAGTAATATACTTTGTGCATGGTTGGAACAACTGGCATTGTTGAATCTTGTGTCGCTGTGCAAACAAGCACAATTGATAACCAAAAACAGAGGGGATGCGATCAGCATATTTTATGTGCAGATTTGTGCATTCTGGAGCATTCCGTAAGATTACTAATGAAGCCCAAAGACAAGCGGAGTCCCAGATTAGTTCCTTCCTGCCTCACACCTTTCCTGCTGTAGACCTGCACAAGGTGCCACAGCTATTATTCCATTAGCAGGTAATTAATGAAGCTCATTTGTGTAACTGTTATTAAGCCCTTTGAAAGATTGTTTGTGTTCAGATGAAATGAAACGCATCCCAGAAGCCATCCATTGTGGCGGATAGATTAGAAGAGCAATAAGGCTCTTTGAAAAATGTTATTTTATGGGCGGTAATTTTTCACCGTACCTCAGGGGCAGCGATGACAGGAAAACACTGCAGTCCTCCTTCATGTTGATATCCTTTTTTTAGTCAAACTACCAAGGGAGTACACTAAGTGTGATTTATTCATCCCTTGACCAGTAAAAGGTGTCAGCCAGGTGAAAATGGATGCTGGGAGTATTGACAGGAGAAATGGTGGTGCAGTTGTCCTGCTCCGTCACACCAGATAGAGAGAGAGAGAGAGGGGGGGGATGGGTTGGGAGGTGGGGGGGGGGGGGGGAGTAGGTAACATGTCCTCTACTGTATATCATATGTGTGCATGTGTGCATCGTAGGAGGCCAGGTTCCATGAGTTCCACACATCCTTTCTAGTAATGTCTTTTTTGTGGTTCTTATACACCATAAATTGTCCCCCATCTCCCTCCAGAGTTCTGATTTATCTCACAGACAATTTACATGTCTCTATCCCTCATATAAGCCTCTCTCTGCTTTCCGATATATAATATTGTAATTTTTGTTTTATTTGTGGCCGTTGCTCAACAGTGTCCTGGAGCGTATTGGATCCATCTCAGACGGGGATCTGGTTTCCCACATGCACAGATCAAATCGCCTCTTTTGTTCGGCAGTTCTCTCTGGCAGTGTGGAGAGCTGGAGAATTTTTGCAGGGCTTTCCCTTAGTGAGGAAAAGGAGGATGAAGAAATCAAAAGCGCTGTAGCTTGTGAACAAACACCCAGCGTTTCCAAAGGAGATGCTGCACAACACGAACAACCGCCATATTCCACCACTCCCAACTGCAAAAGGGAAGAGCATCTCTCTGGGATTTATATTTAGCGTTTGCTATGCTACTTATGAAATATTTCATAAATAATGTGAATATATTAGACAGGGAGAACACTGTCGCAAGTCATTCCATATGCACTGCCATAGCAACAAGACGTTCCGCCTTTATCTGTTCAGAGCCCATGATTCTTAAACTGTTCATTGCCCACGTTTCCCTTTTTAATCAGGGAGTGTTTGGGATCCCCTGCAGCGGGGATCTAGATAAAAGGATTAACGGAGCCTCCACTAGTTAACCACGTTTACACTTTGCCAGGCAGGCCCCCCCAAAAAATTTAAATAGTTTGATTTGGAATGCCTATTTCAATGTGTCTGAATCATTATGTATATGACGCAGGCTACTGAAGCCTCTCCTCGCATCAAAGTATTTGATATTGATTGTTCAATAATTTATCGATAGTGTCATTTCAGTTCACTGTCTATACAGTCGCTGTACATTAATGAACAAAAACATTATTGTTCATTATTGTAGTTCTGTGTAGTTGAATTTGTGTACAGAAAATGATGGACAACCTTATCTTTCTATCTTTGCAAATATTATTACTCTTAAATTGAAGCCTATTTTTCTGTTTATGCAATTAATCAGATTTAGGGCCTCACTTGCTGCTTTCATAATTTAGTCTTTTGGAAATTTAAAACCCCAGTAATGTGATAGAATATCATTTTGCTTGTTCTTTTTACCAAACATGTCTCAATATTGAAATTAGTATTATAAAGAAGTCATTGTAAAATCCTGGCAGTGATCCCTCTTTTACAAAATCTCTATCCCTTAAATTCTACAACCTAAAACTCTGCCTTGGAACAGGCTCCTGATAATCTGAACTAAATCGAATCCATGACTGGAATAAGTTTAGTCACTTCATACGTTTAGGGATTTCATTGACTGCAAATAGGGAAAGGATCAACTACGTACTGTTTCGTACACAACATGTCGGTTTAGTTGATAGAAAATGCATAAAATGCCTTAATGATGCAGTACAAATCACAGCCTAGTGGAGTGAAGCTGTAACTTTAAGCCTTGACCAAGGTGTTGGCTAAGAGTAGATGGAGATCTATCTTGCGGAGGACATCCAGATGTCTTCATTAATGGGTAGTTCCAGAGGGCTGTGTTTGAGTCTGGAGGCATTATGCTGGCCACAGCAACCCTCGTTGGATGGCACAGACTAACAGGCTAGAGCTGGCTCTTTTGTCACTGCTGTAAGCCTTAGCCAGAGATTTGCATATATTTCTCTGGGAAGCATTAAAGGAATACAAAAAAGACTAATTCACTATTGAAAGTCTCCCTTTCAAGATTAAAAGAGCTCCATTAGAAATGTGTGACTGCTCATGTAGTTTTTATTTCATTTTTCTGTCACTGTCCCCTCTCCTTTTGTGGAAGGCTTTGATTATCCTCCAGGTTTGGAGGAAAAAAATGTGAAATAGAAAAAAATAACAGCTTCCACTGGTGCTAATACTGCTTGGTGTAAATGGCACTTGCCTTTCATTGCAGGACTCCTTTGTTCTACGGTGAACTTTGTCTCAAACTCTCATGGCGGCATGGTGCAGATGGAATACTCGAAGCTCATGATATTTGATCAGGCTCCTTATGGGCCTACTAGAAAATGACAGGCATGTTTTTTCCCTCAAGGGTGAACATGCGATGATCTGATCTCGTATTGCAACTATTCCCCTGAATTGACATGATTGATTGAAATATGCATCAAGACATCATCATGATCAATCCGTCAGGATCTAAAGAAATTCGACTGACGTTTAAAAAATGTTAAAATGTTAGAAAAATCATCCTGTACAGTAGTAAAATGTAGTATTCTACATACACTGTAGAATAGATCATGTAATTTCAAAAGGTTTTCATAAATCATATTCAATGATTGTTTTGATCTATTTTTTTTTTTTGGCATTACGTTGTACTCTAGTAATCTTTTCCACCTTTTTCCCCCCTGCGGTTTCAGCAGAGTGACTCTCTGTCAAGTACATGTGGCTATAGACTGGTCCTGGCACTGCCACACACACACACACACACACACACACACACACACACACACACACACACACACACACACACACACACACCTGGAGAGCATGTGAGCAACACTCCTAGAGGAGGTGCCCACAATGCTTATCACTCTGACCTGAATTCTGGGACGGTGGACAATTTTCCAAACAGCTGGGGATCAATCAAAACCCACTTGAAATGTGCCACCTGCCACTTTTACATTAGGAAACATGCTGTTCAAAATGGAGCATTTTCACTTTTTATTTGTGATTATTTTACAACCAAAGTTGGTCTCCTCATGGGGCCACCGGTGCCAAATGAAACATCCCCCCCGTGCCACTTCTTCTCTCCTGGGCGGTGTAAGCTGCAGTGGGGAGGTGGAGATGGAGGCAGCAGGTATACGGCTTACGTCTAAGGATCAAGTCGCTCAGGGAAG
>NC_139657.1:11234902-11257402 GCF_951799395.1 Argentina silus
GGGTTAGGGTTAGGGACCACTCTCTCAGAATGTGTCGTTATAGTAATGTGTATATTGTCCAATCAGCTGACTAAATGGAATGGAAAATAGTACAGTATGAACATGCACCAATGAGTCTTCTGGCATGTCTATCACTCAGACTGTGAGGTGGTGATGATCAGGAGTTCTATTATGAATTCCATGAGGGGCAAAGACATATGCGTCTACGGGAGAACTCTACATAAGGTAGTAGACTATATCATGGAGGTACCTTAGTTAGGTCTTGCCACATTCAGCCTACAGCATAGCTGTGTGTAAAATCACCATTCTTCCCTTCTACCCGACTTGTACGAATCCCTGAAGTTTGTATTAGAGTTATTTGTACTATTAGTGTTTATCTCTGTCTTGAACCTGAACACACTTGACTGTAGCAAGTGAAGGGATCCTGAGGAACGTTAACTAATGCCTGTTATGAGAACAGCATATGGAGACACAGACGTGCAGGTGCATCCAGCCTGTTATTTGATTGTTGCCTAGAGATTGATAATCAGAGGACAAGGGAACAAGGATGATGTTCACTCTGGCTAATTCAAAAGCCTCCAATAAATGTGTTTTAGATAGAGCATGAAAAATACCAACGCACAGACAGATTGCAAGCAGATGCCAGCACACCTGTAACAATTCTCATTTTTCAGAGTTCATTTTTCTCCTCGGTTGTTTTTGGGGGCATAAATGTATGTGAAAGGCAGGAGGAATAACATATTGAAATGGGGCCTCTATTCCAGGACCAGCCAAAGAATAACAGCCATAGCATCGTAATGGTGAAATATGACCATGCTGCAGCCGAAGGAATCTACAGTTCATACTCAGTAAATGCAAAAGCTGTCACATTACTGTACAGTTAACTGAAAATATCAATCTCCAATCTGGATATTGACAATATTATTGCAGGGGAGGTATTATTGAAAGCACATTTCGTTTTTTTTTTTTCCTGTTCACAAGAACCTTTCATTTCATGCTTAGGATACTGTATCTAATGGGCTAGAATTGTACCGTATGTGGACGTTATGAGTCCATGGTTCATGTACTGTACGGTACATCCATACAGTACCACTCCTCATTCCATTCCATTACAATGAGCCCATCCTCTGTTTTCTGCCTTCACCAGCCTCCCCTGATGGACAGAATGCAGTATGAACAATATTGTAGGTACCACTGCCATACTGGGACTGTGGCTCAGTAGCTGATTGTTGATTTGTGATTAAGGAACACCATCACAGAATGCTCCATCTTTTGCCAGAGAGAAAAAAAAAAGCCCAACACAAATGGACTGGATCCAGAGAGCGGATATTTCTCACTGAGCGCCAGTGTTGGTATAAATAGATGGCCAATTTGTAAAATCGTCTGCCTGAACATAAGCATCTTGGGCCACTTTAATTGGTCAATTTCCCGCCTGTATTGAGTGCCTAGATTGATTTATTGCCTTTTTTAAAAGGCCGTGGGGACCCGGGGAACAGCTGTGCCAGGCGTCCGCGCCGGAACTGTTGTGAAAACAAGGAGCCGAGCGCTGTGCGTCGGACAGCAGTCACCGCCGCGCTGCGCGGCGTGGCGCGGCGTGGCAGACAGCTGGCAAGGACAGCGTCTGGTGTCTGGCACCACTGGAGATGGAGGATTTATTTCAGCAAACACTGCTGAGTGGAGGAACCCTGCCCCGGTGGAGCCGATCAGCCGACACAGACACACACACACACACACACACACACACACACACACACACTTACTTACTGTACACACGCGTGCACACACAGTACACACACGCGTGCACACACATACACACACACACGCATGCACGCACTCGCATGTACACACACACATACACACACACACACAAACACACAAACACAAACACAAGCACTTGCTTGATTGTTGTATTGCCATGATCATATGAGTGCCTGTGTGATTGCAGCCAGAGAATAGGCACATTTCATATGATGATTTCTCCCCATCCACTCGGCATAGAGAGCGCTCCGTGAGAAGGGCTCAGAGTGGTCTGTCTGTCTGTCTGAGTGATGGCTTCCAAGCCTTGAGTCTGTCTCAGCTGTATTTTGTCTGTATGTGAGCGATCAGAGTGATTCACTCTCCTGCCTCGGCTGTGGCTCACACAATTCCATCACACAGAAAATATGGAATAAAATATCTGTTTACTTGTGTGCACATGCGTCCCGCCCGTGGCTGGTGACATTTTTGTTTCATCACCATGTGAATAAGTAGTGTTCAGAGGTTAGAACCATGAAGCTTCAGATCGTTGTTGAGGAAAACACATGTCAGCATTTGTCTTGTTAGGATTTTTCGGGGAAAAATAGGGTTTCAGTCAAACTACGCGTTGTCTTATTTGACGACACGGTGGAGTAATACAATATGGTGATGTTCTGTAGCGGCTAACGCTAACCTCTCCTAGCCATGACCTACGACCCTGAGCTGGTGAGGGTGACAAATCTATCCTGTACATGACGCAGAATGACATCTGGACTCCAATGCGAAACACGAGAGAAATAGCTTCATAAACACAAACACATGCTTGCATTTCTCTCCCTGACAGCATATTTTTCCTCATCAGGTTTCTGTGATGTTTTGGTTTCCTTTTTTGATTACGCACAATAATGATCCCATGTGGGAACACTGATAGCAGTGATTGTATTCATGCTGTACAGTATTTCACCTCTCAACCTCCTCTCTTTGATATCTTTTTTTTTTGGACCACAACACGATTTATTTCTATTCGTTCCCCCTTGTTGTCCGTTGTCGTAAGGGATGAGTCCTCATTCACTGGAGCACTTCAAATAATCCACCGTGTGTTGAAGTACCTACTGAAGTTATTCCTGCCCAACCCTTGACTTTGGCGTTCCTACCCAGGGACCTCTTGTGGAAATGTGAGAGCAGATAGCTGAGTGTTTCCCTGTTTGAACTGTGATTCTTAGAAATTCCTGCATTTAGCGCTGGGGATTGGAGGGGGGGGGGGGGGGGGGGGGGCTTGAGACTTCCACAGACATTTGAATGCACATCTCGTGAGCTTTCCATCTGCACGGCAATAGACAGTGCCTAGAGAGAGGGATGGAGAGAGAGAGAGAGAGAGAGAGAGAGAGAGAGAGAGAGCAAGCGGGGGGGGGCGCTATAGTCCTCATCTAGTACTTAACTCAGGAGATATAACTCTGGTTTAAGATGAAAGGGACTTAATCTCTCTTGCCTCTCTCTCTCCACTCCCTGTCGTTCTCTCTCTCTCTCTCTCTCTCTCTCTCTCTCACACACACTCTCTCTCTCTCACACTCTCTCTTCCTCCTCTCTCTCTCTCTCTCTCCTCCTCCTCTCTCCATTCTCTGGGACTGGCCAACTCAAGCACATTGGAGTGCATTATGTAATCCCCTCTAACTCTCCACACCCTGCAATAATGGTTTCATTACAGCACGGTAAGCAGGCATCGTGTCAGACAACCTGCCATCACTTTTCAAAACATTCACTCAGTGATTTCGGAACCAAAGACTCAATTTCCCACTCTCCCACTCTCCCACTCTCCCACTCTCCTCCGCTATGATAAAGACCAATAGATAGGCACCTCTGCCTCTGTCAAAGCTATTAGCATAGCCTACTGTACTGACAGGAGCCACACCAAGGGCAGAGCCAGCCTGTTTATTGTCCCATACGCTCACACACACACACACACACACGCACACACAGTCAGGAAGAGAGTCTGTCCTCAGGTCACGATGCACATCGCTCCTGGCACACGCACACACGCACGCACGCATGTAGACACACACACACACACACACACACACACACACACACACACACACACACACACACACACACACACACACACACACACACACACACACACACACACACACACTGCCCTATGGGCCCAGCCTCTTTCCTCTTTCCTCAGCAGCCTCCCTCTGCTGTCGCCCCACCCAATCCCCAGCCAGCGTGGGCGTGCTCAGCCTGTCAGCACTGCCACAGCACTCAGCATGTCTGAATGGAAACAGGCGGAACCACACAGATGAGCCAGCACAGGCCCAGAACAAGGGGGTTAATGTCAGCTATGATGTAACATCATTTAGTGTGCCACAGAAAAAGCCCCTTCGCTGGAGAAGGTAACAGGGCGATTCATCCACCCGCCCCCCCCTCACCCCCCCCCTCCCCCACCCCCCCAATTTGGTGCCACATGCTGAGGTAAAAGAAGGTTCCACACGAAACCTGCTCTTTCTTCTACCTTTGTTTTTTTTTCTGTCCTCCATTATCGAGACACAAGACTAGCCACTCTTCATCATCCCATCGGAGGATGATTTGCCGCAGGTGAGTGAGGTTGCGCTTGACTTCAAAGCGGTCGGCGCTCTCTCTCTCTCCTAGCCGCCGGCGTACCGTATGGTCCTCATTGGAGGCACGCCTCAGCCTTGTTGTCCATCATTTACCGCTTCCATCCGCTAGGATGTTATAGGATCTCCTGTCACTCAAAGGACATGTGACATGAATGAAAGCCAGGCCTCTTCAGTGTGTAATCATGGAGTGAATGACAGGTGTTTTGACATCACTTGTTTATGTTGCTCACCAGACAGGCCTCCGGCGCTCTTCATGTGAAGGGTTTTTTTATCAAGAAGAGGAGAGGAGAGGAGAGGAGAGGCCAGCGTCTCTCCAGGGCTGAGTTCTGCCTCTCTCAGGAGGAGAGTCTGTCCTCAGGTCACGATGCACGTCGCTCCTGGCACACGCACACACACAAGCACACGCACACACACACACACACACACACATACACACACACACACACACACACACAGACACACACACACACACACACACACACACACACACACACACATACACGCACTTGCACATACGTGCATGCACGCACCCACACACATACACACACACACACACACACACACACACACACACACAAACACACCCTGCTTAGACTCAAACCATACCATCTTTAGTGCTCCTGCCATCCTTGGGGGCTGAATAGAATTAAGCAGAATTTGATAATTACTTATTAAGAACTGTGGAGGAATAAATGAAGTGTGTTATGTCGCTATTAGAGGACGAAAGCTATTATGTTAAAACGTTTTGATTTGTGAAGTGGGTTTGTGGACTTGCTAATCCACAGACAGTTTGGTGTGCTGGAGGGGGGGGGTTAAGCCATGCATGTAATATGAGAACATTAGGTTGATGTACACGGACGGGTTCTATTAAGCAAGAAAAACACGGATGATCGATGAAATCCTAAAGGAGACAACGGGAGGATGTACGGCTAGATAGTCGTCCCCTTTATTATCCTCGCACAGCATCCACATTATCATCACAGCGATATTGATGTTGATAGAAATATCAATACTGTCAGCACATTTTTCTTTCTTTCTTTTTTATCCTTTAATAACGCTCCTCCTCAAGCGCAGTACAGTACAGTACAGTACAGTACTGCATGTTAGAAAGACAGGTTAAACAGACTGGGTTTGACGGTGGAGCGTAGAGCCGGTGCCAAGTCAGTGTGAACTGAGGCAGACCTTCCAGCCGTCTCTCTCCTCTGCTCAGACTTCTCTTCTCCGGGTTCCCGGCTGCCACCGGCCCTCTGACGCTGATAAATCACCCTGCCCCGGCTCCCGCTCCTCTGTTTTCTTTTCAAATGTAGAATCGATGGATTTTCCCTTCATTTCATTGACCTGTGCATAATGGCGCTCTCACTCCTCCACCGTTGGGAAGGCAGCCCAGGCGTCGTCGACGCGCTTTCCCAGGCACAGACAAGCCAGCCTGGGCTTTGTGTTGCTTATTGTTCAGCCTGGAGAAATTAATGTGCTGTGAAATTAGCATTTTATCTGACTGCAGATACAGTAATGGAGGCAATTAGAGTGCAGGGGAGAAGCGGCGCTCTCGCTTGGGGTAGCGCCGAGGTAAGGGACAAACCTCGGAGCTGCAAGGAGCCCAGAGGAGAGCTGCACAGCCGGCCTCGCAGATAACACAACCCACCTCAGTCTGGCAAACAGACAGGCTGGGATCTGGCATCGCCGTCGCAGACTGGAATATAACCGTTTGTTAATGAAGAACACATTTATTTTTTTATAAAATGGCACTGCCTAATTTAGATTAAGTAATAGGAGGATTGAAACCGTCCTGAAAAAAAAGGCTCGCACATCCTGCATTCAAAATACCGGCAGAGAGGGCTGCATAAAAACAAATAAAAATAAAAAGTTCCTTCCTGCTTAAATTGTTGATTCTGGAGCAACTCCCTAAACTGTACATGAACAGGCCCAAATTACACCACAAAAAGTGCTGATATTATGGCACTGTGTCAACACTGTCTGACGGGGAAAGGATACGATGATACATTCGTGCGTACGTTTTCAAGCTAAAAAAATAATTGTTCTTCATTTTCAGACATGATATGGTGTATTTACAGCTCTTCGATTGCCAGGGCACGATGGCAAGAACACATCGCCGATTCTTCTTATCACGTCTCGAGATTGAAATTGATCCCCCAGATTGCGAGCCACCGGCAGGGAGATAGACCTGATCAGATCTTTCGAGGCAGATAGATTGGGACAACGTCACCTGAAGCTTTCGTAGACGGTTTATTTGTTCTTCAAAGGATTCTCAGATTTCATGCTGTTCTGTAGGGGAGGTGCCAGGTTTAAGATTCGTTTAATATCTTAACCCAAAGAGACATTCCTGTTGCGGTATTGCCTGTGATTGTATTTCTTTCTACGTCCAATGTTCTGTTCATACTACTGTATGTGTCCATACGGTATGCTCAGCCAGCATTATTGGACACCCATAATATTATTGCTTTTTTCTATGTTATAACATTGTTACGGCGCTGTATATATCCCTCAGGGTTATATTGTACATCCTGCCACGGTCTGGGTAAAATATTGACACAGCTTACTGTTTCACTGAGAGCATTCCTGAAGAGTTCACAGGACAGAGTCCAGATTTAAAGCTCTCTCTCTCTCTCTCTTTGGTCTATATGACATTTTGCATCAGTGGGAGGCTGGCGCAGGTAGAAATTGGAGGACAGGCTCATTGTAACGCATGGAATGGAATTAGGAATGGTATCAAACGTGTGTTTGGTACCATTCCTCGTTTGATACCATTCCTCATTCCATTGCATGCATTTCAATGAGCCCATCCTCCGATTTCTACCTCCACTAGCCTCCCCTGCTCTGCATGGTTTGGTTTGGTTTGGTTTGGTTTGGTTTGGTTTGGTTTGGCCTGGCCTGGCCTGATCACAGCGGAACAGGTGCGTGAGTGCTGTAGGTGGAGGCTCACAGACACAGCTACAGATGGAATAACTAGATTTCAATACGTCATGTATCCTCAATACAAGTTATTCATCTGTGAGTGCACTCATAAGATAAGTTCTCCTTTTCATTAAAAAAAATAAAATAATCAGATTCGGTGCTTCGGTTTTTGACCCCTTCCCTATCTCCTGCCAACATGTTGGTCCAACTGGAGCAGAGGGTTTTTAAATCTGAGAGGGGGGGGAAACCAGCCCCCCTGCCCCCCTGCCCCCCCTCCACATCCCCCACCTCCACACCCCCTCTGCTTTTCTGAGTAAAGACAGCATGACTTCTACAGTTGGAGGATCACGTCCAATAAGAACATTATCCCAGAGAGTGCACTGGGGTGGCAAGAGTCATAGATAATACCCCACCTCTTAAACTCACCCTCCCCCAGCTCACCAAGCAGGAGGGGGGGGGGGGGCAGCTGGTTTCCCCTCTCTCAGATTTAAAAACCCTCTGAAAGAGAGAGGGACCCCACAGAATTATCCCTCACCTACCAAACCAATCTCTTCCCCATATGCGGTACTGTACAGTATATCTCAACAGCCTCTGCTCATACATGTGGGTGTAGTTTCCGTGTCTATCAGTGTCTCCACACCTCTATACCAAATGAGCCTTGCCTTGTCTGTCTTCTTCTTTCTTTCTTTTTTTAGCTGCGGTGTAATTCTCTGTTTGAGGGGAGAGGTGTACAGACAGCAGTAGTTGGCCCACAGGGTATTATCCATTTTAATAGGGGGGGTTGGGTTGCCTCTGAGGAGAAGGAGATGGATGAGTACATGCCACAGTGCTGAAGTATTTGTGTGATTACAGGAGCGCTGATACAGGGAGTGCTGATACCTGTCACCAGCGTGATGTTTACTCCTCTAAATAACGCCAATCCCGTTGGATGAGTGCGAGGTCTCCCAACAGTCATTTACTGTATCTTAAGCAGGGGAGGGGGGGGATTAACAACCGTTCCAACAGTGTTGTGCTGATACAGTGTGAGCGACAGCGCTATCTTAAAGAGCTCATCTTGGAACATGCACATGGGATTCCTTCCTTACAAGCCCTGTAGAGATGTTCTTCTCTCTGTCATTGGGGGCCCCTCTCTTCATTGTGAGTAGAATTGAAAGGCTCTCTCCTCATTAAGGGAAGTCTTGATGTGGGCAGCAGTGTTATGCAATCCCATAGCGTTCCAGTCATCTCGGTGGTGCAGACAGGGCCCTGCTCTCTCTGTCAGTACGCCCCCATGTTGCCAAATGAGTCTCAGTTAGCGCTGTACGCTCCGGCGGTGGTCTGGGATCAGGGTGTTGTTGTTTTTTTTTGGTGAAGCAGACGTGACGCCGTAGAAAACAATCTGTCCCCAGTCCAGTCCAGTCCAGTCCAGTCCAGTCCAGTCCAGTCACGGAGAGGGATCACAGGTTGAGTGTTAAGTGAACTCTGCCCGAGGCTCACATATCGTTCGAGTTAACAACGCTTCTTCGAATGGCCTGTTTACATACTCCGCAGCAGGGGAAGAAAGCCTTACCAAATCTGGCTGTAGGTGCTGTGGAGATGTGAAACAGATGTGCGGAAAATTAAGGAAATGATGTTGGTGGGTTTTTTTCTTCTCCCCTTTCTTGTATGCGATCCTGATGACTAAAGAGGGATGATGAGTGGGTTTGATTACACTTAGCCGCTCAGTACGCTGACGCTTTATCACCCTGTCTCTCCTGCTCTCCCACACGAGGAGGCCTGGCGCAGGGACACCACCACTAGGTTATGCATTACAATGCCCTCTACAGGTTTAACGGTGACATTTTTTCTTCTTCTTTTCGGTATGTTTTAATTTGGGATTGACACTAGATCAGGAAGAACATAAACAGTAGGGTGCACTTAAGGTTAAAAAAAAAAAAAAAAAACACAAAGAAAAAACTGCTCCGGTACAAATTAGGAGAAATACACGGACCTTAAACAGAACCCTGAAAGTGTGTTTTTGTAATCATAAACTGTTGAAATAATACACTGCTGTCAGCAGGCGTCGGTAAACACAGCGAGGGTAAAGACTTCTTTGTAAACTATTTTTCTCCCTGAAAACTAACAATAAGTGCTTGGCCGGTCTAAGGCTGCATTAATTATGCACACTGTGAAAGGTAAAGGCTCGCCATGCTTACTTTAACTCAAATATTTATACTGTCATGGCCCTTGACGGCGTCAGTGGAGAGCTTGCGGGAGGGTGGGGGGGGGGGGATGGAGATTGAGTTGAGTTGGCAAACCCTGTACGTGCTCTGTGTGGCGGTTGTTCGGTCGGTGTGAAGGCCCACTGTGTGAGCAGCAGACCCCGGTATGATACTGTACCGGTCGGACCTGGTCACACCTGTCCGTCACACCGGACTACATGCTGGGCTGCTGTGTCTCACTGAGTGCTGGTAGCAGGCATTCACTCTGGACTGCACTTACCGCTGGTGTCCAGGGACAGAACAGTGTTGTAGGGTCAACCAATAAACCTCCATTAACAACACACTCCACCTGACCCTGACAGTTCCTATTGTCCTCACGGAGGACGCTTTACAACCTAGGAAGATATTCCGAGAATATCACCGTCATCGTCAACTATTCTCTTGATTCTCTCGATTAGATTTACACATTGTTTATGTGTTTATCGGTGACATGTGTACGTGTAGAACATCGCTTTAATTAATTTGCGCCGTGTCGTTTTATTGCATTACTGCTTCCTCAATCATACGTCTTATGCATGAGAAGGTTTCTCATTCGCTGTGAACGTGTGCAGTGTTTCATTTAGTGCTGTAATTTAGCTCATCAGGACCAGGGAAAGTAGATTAGATGGTAACTAGGGAAAGAAGACGAGGAGGCTCATTATGGATATTAGGTGTATTGCTCTGTGCACGTGTTGGTCCCTGGTGGGCAAAGGTTTTCATTCATTGTCGCACAGAGAGAGGAGACAATACGTGTATAGTATGGTTAGCAGGAAAAATAGTCCTAGGGGTTTTACAATGAAATTAGAGAGTGAGGTACTGTATTGTGTTGTTGTCCGATTGTTTTCTTGCTTCCTAACCAGCACATTGTCCCCAGTCCTCCCCCACACACTCCCCTCCTTTCTCCCTTCCGCTCCCCTCCCCTCCCCTCCCCTCCTCTCCCCCCAGCACATTGACACACTGAGATATCTTTCACTTTCAACAACGACTCTTTCATTCCTTCTTTTGGATATTCTTAAATCTCTTATCTTATTAATCTTAAAAAAGGGGCTTTTTGCCGCAGGCGGCAGAAGTGAAATTTGTGTTTAGTGGATTCCTGTTCCCTAATGAGGAGAGCTAAATGAGTTTGGAGGCTTCCTGAATGCTCTATAATTGTGATGAGGCTCCGCTCCTCCGAACAATTAAAGATGCAGGAGCCCTGTCTCTTCTGAGATCCATCCCAGATCACTCCCAGGTCTTCCCAGCAAATCATAGACGCCGCAGTTTGCTGATGACCACCTCTCCCTCTTCCTCCTCTAGCGCTCCGGTGCCCAGCAGGCACTTAAGTAGGAAATCTCAAGGTCGGCATCGTACCCCAACGCTATGATCAATTTATTACTCCCTGTCAAAGCATCTGAGGAAGGGCACAGAGGACCTGCCAGTCTCCCCATGGAACATAGCCCCCATCCTACCCCCCCCACCCCCCCACACCACACACCCCACCCCCCCACATCCCTCCCAGTCTCACAGAGCAGGCATTTATACATGCCCCCTCAGAACAAAGCTGAGAACAAAGCTCCAGAGCAGTCTGGCCCGTGGAGTTCCGTGGCTATGCTAATGCCTCTCTGTCTCTGGGCTGGTTGGGATCTTATTGAATGGTTGAGTGGCAGAGGTAAATAAGCGTGTCTGGGTGAGAGGTGGGGGCCAGGGGCGGGCCGGGGGGGGGGGGGGGGGGGTGAGAGAGAGAGATTAGGTAATAGGCTATTTCAGGGGTCAGGCCATGTGAATGCAAATATTTATATAAGTGATTAAAATACCCTCCTGCCTCCCGCCCACTTCATTTAAATAAGGAACCTAAACTGTAAACCAATTCATTTCCTTAAGGCAAGGCTGAAAGAGGAAGCAGGAAGCTAGCGTTTGTGAGTGGGGGAAGAAAAAAAAGACCAAACAAATCGTGACGTAAATCTGACTCACCCGTCTTTTGCCGTCACAATGCACAGATTAAAGCAGCAGGCTCTTTTGGGGGATGCAGATTTCATCCCTTGCTTTTCTTAGACTTTCATCCCCTCAGCGACGAGTCTATGGAATTTCACACTGTCACAGCCATTTCCAGAAAGGGTCAGATTGGTTAATCTTGCCAGCAATATTTCTCTCTTTATTCTCTTTTTTTTTCTCTCCAAAAATATATCTGGAATTTTTGACAGCGCTTTAAAGTGATATCAAGCCACTGTCTCTCTATGCTGCATGTTCAGGCATATCTTTCTAACATGATGTTGATGAACAGAAATCAGATCATCTTCTTTATGTGAATAGTTAGTTATATTAATCTATCATCGCAATGAATCTAAATAGATTCTATAACACAGTATGTGTTGTCTATAAATGTATCTATACAGCATGTACAGTATACGTCATGCTGACCTGGCCTTTGTGCTGTCTATATTCCTGCCAGGCGTCTCTCTGTGTTCTCCACAGGCATTATGTGACTTGTCCTCGACAGCTTTAATCTAATCTAAATGATCTGCCTCACAGTTTATGATTCCTCCTGCCACGCGATAGGCAAGACGAATGGCTTCTCGGGCTGGTTTAAAGCATGAACTCCACCGATTCGTCATGGAACCGATCATGTTTGTCTCAGCCATCTTCTCATCTGTAGATAACGTTTCGGGAATCCTGAGGTGCAAACTGGTTTAAATCAAGACGTCTCCCATCGCTGTCCGACTTTAATTGAAATCATGGCAGTGTGATATGCTTATTATGGATAGGCACTGTCAGGAGAAATCACAGGCTTGGTGTCGTCGTGATAGACTGTTCATGTTAGAGTGTTGTTGATGTGTCAGTTATGCCTCACTTTGACCATGTCTTTATCAGTAATCAATGTCTCAAAGACAGTACAGCATTTGATTTCATTCCGGCAGAGCAGACAAGATGAGTCAGCCTTTGTCTGCCAGAGACGTTGTTCTCTGGTATTTGAAGTTGATGATATCATCATCTGGCAACAACATTGTTCCCAGCATTACCCCGGCTCTAGAGAGAAACGCTCTGCTTTCATTTAGTTAATAATAACTTATGTATGCAATTTTGAAATGAGAGAGATATTCTACAGCATCAACTGGAGTTGAGTACACACACGCACATGCACACGCGCGCACGCACGCGCGCACACACACATTAAGTGGATCATATGTCTTCACAAATGTTTGTTCTTTGTGAGAATTATATATTTTATTGAATTTCATTTGCAGATTAATTGCCTCATTAGTTACTGTGTAACCTTTGATACTCCTGTGTTGGTCTTGAATGTTGCCCTACACCATCAGGATGGCTTATATCTACCTTGTTGAGATAAAACTCACAGAGTCTCAATCCTCATTGGGCCTCTATGAATGTTCATCAGCCACCTATAAATAGGCTAATGAAGTAAGCACACACACTGAGCAGTCTTCAAGTATTCACATTATGAAATTATCAGCATGGTCGAGCACAAACCATCAAATACCAAAACACTGCTGTTTTACTTCATTGAGTGAAGACGATCTGCTCATTTGCTGTGTGGCAGAATGCATTGCTTTCTCTGTGCTTTGTTTCATGCTTCATCAATACTAATAACAGCATATTTCAATGAGTCGCCCCTTAATGGTTATTAGATACACACTGAAAAATCATCGCTGAGATGTTTCTAGTGATAATGGGAAACACAAGGAAAACAAATAAACTTTGAGAAGATAAACCAATGGAGGTTTGCCACACGTCCATGGCCTAGGCATGCATAAACGGTGTTACGTGACGTTATTGGCCTATAACGGACGTTCCTTATAGTGTAGCAGTGTGGTCTGAAGAGCGAGGGTGAGACAGGCTGGCTGTAACAGCATGGAATTATTGCGAGCTCAACTCGGGGGGGAAGTCGTTGGACTATCTGATGTCAAACGAAATTATTTCATTTCCTGCTCTAAGGCCCTTTAGTGGTCATCAGGGAGAATTAGACATGGCGCTGCAAATCCCTCCGACTCTGGTGGAGAAAGCTGCAGCTTTGCTTCCCTGCCCACGCCTTCAATCAGCTCCTGTACATCTCAGGCTGAATAGTGGTGGGGCCTCACCAGCACAGCAGCACTATGGAAATCAGCTGTTTTCTCTGTCTTTTCCGATCAATCGCCCGTCACTGACTGTCTGTCTGTCTGTCTACATGTCCGTCTTTTTGTTTTTAGGGCCTATCGATGTCTCCGTCTGTCGTTATGAGAAACAGACGGAGTCCGTTTGCGAATGGTTGCCATGGGATCATGCAGGAGAATATCAGTGTACAGTATAGTATGATGTAATCAGATTAAAGCACTATTTGAAGACTTGTGTTTATAGTCTGCGCTGCAGCTCCTTTTGCTCTCATACTGTATCATGTGTTGCTGGCACCGAAAAAAATCCCTCAAGTGACAGTTCAAAAACCTTGTTGATGTCTAATGCAGACCCACCCTACACTCAGTTACTCATGTCCTCTCTCTTGTGGGGTGGGTATGGAGCCTGTTGGTTTGAGTGGTACGGTATGTTGACGTCAGTGCCACTGCGTCCAAACTGGCAGAGAGAGGACCTCTCTGCTCTGCAGGGGAGGCTGGTAGAGGCAGAAATCAGAGGACATACCATTCCTCGTTTTGTCCTATCCATTTCAACGAGTTTGTCCTTTCTCTCTCTACCAGGCTCCCTCCCTCCCTGCTCGGGTCCCCTGCAAAGTTTCCACCACACAGCCGAGGCCACTTCTCAAACTGCCTCACAACAAGTGCGCTGTCTCTGCTCCGCCTGCACACTGGCTGTTGGCAAAGCCTGCCTGCGCTGGAGCCATGGGCCTCTCATGGCCGCGGGCACAGCTCTAATCCTGCATTTCAAGAGGATCTGTGAGGGGGCTGGAGAAGAGGCACACTGTAGAGGGCTTCCAACCCTGCCACTAGACCCAGCTTCTCCCCAGGCTTCCCCCCCGAGAGGCCTTCCTGTGAGCTGCACTGCAGCAGCGAGGGGTGGGGAGGGGGGGCTGGATCTGGACGACTGCATGGGTCTGGGTCTGGGTCTGGGTCTGGGTCTGGGTCTGGGTCTGGGCCTGGGTCTGGGTCTGGGTCTGGGCCTGGCTGAGCCAGTGAGCCAAACCCCTGCACTGGTCCAGGAAAAGTGAGATCACTCTGCAGCTCCACCTTCCACCCTATTCCATTGCTCTCCCCGGTGTGGGTCCTCCCCTCTGCAGTGTACAAGGTCACCACACTGACATCTGACGTGGTGCCCTTTCATTTGTTTCCCCTAGCATTGCTCTACTGCCCTACTTCCTCCTTCTCATCTGTAGATGGGACTTTAATTGACCTGAGGGAGGCGTAGGGAGGAGAGAGGTGTGTACCGTGTGCACTGGAAGGGGGCATTGGGTGCAGAGACGGATGGAGGGAAGGAGAGGGAGAGGGAGAGAGAGAGAGGAGGCGGGGGGTGAGCACAGGAGCAACCCAGTGAAAGAGAGATTTGGGAGCCTGAGTGATTTCCTGCTGCCACTGCTGTGTTCAGGCCGCAAATTAATTTGATGCTGTTATGTAACTGTAATCATCATCCTCTCTAATCACATCAGCGGCTTTGTGAAGAACCCAAAATAGAGGGATTGTGGGCTGGACAGAGGGCGGGGCAATGAGAAAGGGTCTGGCAGCCGAGGGCCAGGGAGAGAGGGAACAGGGGGAGGGGACTGGGTCCAACTCAACATCAAGCCCCATCAGTCGTGAAAATAGCTGAAAAACAGTGAACATGTGATTTTAATCTCATAGTTGTTTTTTTTTGCCCTTTGTAAAATAGATATACGATCACAGTGTAATGGACAAAAACAAAAACAAGTTCTTTCTTTTTCCCTGTCCAATGCCGGCACCCAAGTGTACCGCTGTGCAGTATACGTCCTTTGTTTTCATTACACCACATTCTTTTTGGCTAATAAGGCAGGAATGGAGCCGCTTCCATCTAATCCTCGAGAACGCCGTCCAGATTGAGTTGCCGTTGCGTCTCTCTAAACACCTCTGAGTGTTTGTTCAGCTGCATCTCTCTGTTTCTCTTCGTCATTGGAGTCATTTCCACTGAGCGCGCCTAGTGGTCTTATTAGATCTGCTGTGTACTGTGAAGCACTAACAAATCCCTCTTAATTAAACTGCACCTGTTGAGTTTAGTAACTTGTTATTCTCAATGGCGGACGTGCATGAAGATGTCGATCCCGCAATTTGACGCCTCTCAAAGACACCATCATTCCGCCACACATCGTTTGCTAATTTGAGCAGTAGCTACAGGATGTTCATCATGGGTTGCTCTCCGTTTTTTCCGTGTTTGTTTCAGCATAAGTATGTGTCAACCAATCTTGCTCCTGCAAATCAGAATTTTCCCCAACAAATGATTAGAACGTCTCACAACGTGTTGCGCTACAGTACCTGTGTGGAGGACTAATGGCAAACACGATGGTGAGCGATGGACGATGCCACTCCATCGTTTTGCATGTTTACATAAACAGAAGGTAATGTGACATTGTAACGTGACATTGTGGGGATACTGTAAGTGCTAGGCCTAGAGTAATCCTGATGGGGCTCTCAGAATGCCTTTAGATTCAACGCCAGTGAAACGGTATTTCCTGGTCGTTTGTTATGTCATGTTTTCTCTCCTCTGATTCAGTCAGCTCTGTTGGCACCGAGCCAGTTGGAATGCCACTTATGCTAACAATGTAACAGGCGGAGGGATAAGCTGAATGCCGAATGCAAGGACGCCTTTCTTCTGCTGCTAATCTCCATGTTTCTGATGTGGCCCCCAGATGTCACCTATGATCTACAACGTGCACCTCTACAAGGCTCAGGATGGGAGATGATTACACTGGAAACAATTAGTAACACTGAATTCCAAAGGTGTGCGTGCTGTTGAAGCAGACTCTGTTTTCCAATGACGTGACATCCATTAGAGTGGATTAGTGAGTGGGAGAGGTTCTCTGCGACCTTTCACCAGACCTGGGGACCTAATCTTCCTGTCTCTCCTCAGTGTATCCGTCAAATCCGAGTATCAGGACAATCTCAAACACGTTTTAGGGGAGAGTGGCTACACAGCAGTGGCCGCTACAATCCTGTCTCGCGTTGTTTCAATAGGAGAGAACCTGGTTTTTTTCAGACTCGTGTTCCAGACATTAGACAGTATATCATGCCTGCTGCCATAGTGGAAAAATCGACAGGTTGTAAACCAGATGTATCAAGTTAGAGCATACTTTGCAGGAGAGGACAGAATGTGGTGAGGCGTGACTTTGTATGATCAAACCCAGATTTCCCGGCCTGGCCAGCTCTGGATGGGGTTCATGACAGCCGCCCCGCTCCTTCTCATCCGAGCAGACGCCAACTGGCGTTCCGCGGCTCTGACAACAGACGGGCGTGATATAGATTGGCTGTCAGCCGGGTCGACCGTGACTCTGGGGAGCAAAGTCGTTCCGGTGGGGGTCGGAGGTTAACCGATGTGGTGGGACTGTCCTCCGGGGGTCTGATTGGGTGGCTGAAGGCCCCCTGAATGTCCTCTGGAAAAGTGCAGTCCTGTGTCACACATACAGACACACTCATGTTAGCCTTGAGTACCGCTGGCTCCTCCGCTTCGTCCTGACAAAACAAATGCCTCTGTCTCTGGAAAAAAAAAAACCCAAAAAAACCAACACTTCCCATGTCTGGCCTCTTTGTTCCCCCAGCCCCAAAACTGGAGGAATACAGCGATGGTGAAAGTACATGGAGAGGCAGCAAACACACGGTGGGGTGTCTTTCTTCCTGTTTCCTGTTGACTTCTTCTCTGAAAGTGTTTGCAGTGCGTGTCTCTGTAGTGCCTGAGTCATGCCGAAGCTGATGCTTTCATGACAGGTCTCATCCGGGCTGGGCGTACAGACCACCATGCTTTGTACCCTGTTAGTACACAACTATGTGACAAATGCACACGGCACTGGCGTTTGGTTTGCACTGGCGTCGCCGTGCCTCGCCGTTCTGTGTCATGTGTTTGTTGTTGCGGAAGGGGCAGGAGGTTTTTTGTGGTGTGCCTTTTCCCCTCCAGCTGAAACCTGTCACTCCCCCCTGGGAGCAAAGCCCAGGTTTACGGGACAGCTGAGGCAGCCCTGACAGCCCTGCTCATCTCGTTTGGAGCAGTGCATGCTGGTCCGCTGCTCTCAGCCTGGACAGGATTTGTTCCCTTCCTGCCACTTTACATCCACAAGCTCTACATTTAATTAGAATCACTTGTCATGTCTCGTATATCACCTGTGCCTCTTGGTGTCAGCTGTCAGCCAAAGAAATGTGATAGTTATTCATTGCTCTGTAGAAGTGTAACAGCAAGGTCACAGGACAGAATGCACCTTGAGCTAACTGTGCTTAAAGTGTGAGAGTGTGTGTGGGTGTGGGTGTGGGTGAGGTGTGTGGGTGTGGGTGAGGTGTGTGTGTGTGTGCATGTGTGTGAGTGTGCTTGCACGCACGTGTGTGTGTGCGTGCGTGCGTGCATGTTTGTAGAGATGGAGAGATAATACCGAGCAGCCCTCTTTGTTGTCATATTCACTAACATACGGAAAATATATCATTAAAAAAAAATCCATATAAAAAATAACTGGAACAAGAATTCAAATGATGATTACATTACAGAACAGTATAATCCATGGTTCATGTCCTTATTACACTTGATCACATTGTTAATGAATGACTAATAACACAACACAGGTCCAGTGGAGTCTGTGGGTGGGCTCTGTGGGATTGAATGGACTTTTAGAGCCTGTTAGTGGACTCAGTGGGCATTGGCTTGAAGTGAGGCTTGGCTGATCTGAAACTCCATTCTGCTGGCTTGGACAGGGCCCAAGAGCTCTCTCTCTCTGCTGCTGCTGCTCAGAGGTCCACAGGCAGCCATGTGACTTCAGGGGCATGCAAGCATTGCTTACACGGGACACTGTGCCAAGATAATGCACACATGATGGATGCATTGAACTCTGACCCATGCTCACATCAGTGCACCCCCATGCATATTTAACTATTCACATGAGATCTCCCCCTCGTACGACACACACCTCCGTCCGTCTGCCGGCAGGCCACTGTTTGTTTTTGTTGTCCATGTTGTCCATGTCACTGTCATTTGATTTCTATATTTTTTTTTTTTGTTCTGTTGTGTTCACCCCCCCCTCTCTCTCTCTCCCTCTATCTCCCCCCCCCCCCCCTCTCTCTCTCTGTGTGCACTGATTCAACAGTCAACACTGTCGTTATATAACTCCACTTCCCCCCCTGACATCCTGGAGCGCTGGCAGTCAGCTGACAGCGCCCCAAATGTCTGCTGGTAAACACACTCGTCTTTCTCGTCCGTCTCTCTCTCTCTCTCTCTCTCTCTCTCTCTCTCTCTCTCTCTCTCTCTCTCCCCTCTTTCTTTTCTCTCCTCCTCCTCCTCCTCCTCTCCTCTGCTCCCACCTACCCTCTTCTCCTCAGCGATTAGGGATTGATTCTTTCCTCTGTCCCTCTGCCTGCTCTTCCATTGGTTGGGCTCCATATCCCCGGGCCAGTTTCCACATATTAGCACCCGAGGCCAAAGGAAGCAGGCAGATACGCATTGCCTGCCATGGCCCATGGATCCTGCAAGCCAGTGAAAAATGAGCTTTGGAGAGGCAATAAATTGCATCCAATTTAGAGATGAAGGCGGAAATAAATTTCTCTTTTCCAAAGACTGAAGAAAGGCAAAAAAAAAAAAAAGAAGAAAAAAAAAGAAGCCCCCAGATAAAAAATTTTCCATCGTTTTTTGTGTGAATTTTCGTTTGAAATATCCTTATTGCGTTTTTCATTTGAATTCATGAAATAATTACATGTCCATGTTTTAGATTGGCTTTTTGTGTTTTCAGCAGGTTATGAGAATAATCAGTTTTGTCTTGGCTGACATTTTTGCATCTCAACTCGAAAAATGCCTTTTGAGTCAGAGGCAGCATTTAGAACAGATACATTCATTAGACATGAATTGGCATACGCACAGGAATTTTCCTTCTTTCTCGTCATTGCGTTAGCCTAAATGAACTGTCCAAGTGGCTTAGGCTCTCTCTGCTCAGCGCTGTTGAAGACATTGAAATTGAGCGTATGTGTTGAGGTAGTCTCTGGAATGATGAAAGGAACTGTCTGGTAATGACCACATCGACATTCCACCTCTTCTGCTCACTGACTGTTTCCTAAATGCTTCCAGAAGTTCTACCGCTTCTCCCTGGCACTTCCCGAAATGGCTTGTGAAGTAATGAAACAACTCACCAAAACACTTCAGACTATAACGCTGGCATCAACAAAATAAGCCAATGGAAAGTCTAACCCGCATCTCTTCTGCACTGATGTGAAAGAGACCCCTATTAGTCTCCGAAGCCCAAACTCCAAGCTAAGATGTATTCCTTTGTGTTCAGGTAGAGAGAGTGCTATGTGCCAGCGCTTTCCTGTGTGTTACCCGGCCTGCCAAAAACACAGTGGAGGAGACATGAGGGGGATCCACTCTGGAGAATTGCGGCCCATTCTGCTTTTTCAATAGATGTGTTTCTTCTCTGTTAAAAGGCTGTGTTTCTCTACACCATTTCAATGTGCTGACACCCCAACTGTGAGGTGTTGAAATTGGCAAAACAACATTGTCAGAGCACTGTGGTGCCAGTGAACTCAAAAAGTGCAACATGAAAGGCGTGCTTTGGGTGTATGTTAGGGTGTATTTACTGACAACATTACCATGCTGCTATCGCTGCCTTCACTGTAGGAGATGAATTAGTGTGAACGTGTGAACGTGCTTTGTTTTCTATACACTCTGCCAGTTAAATACATCTGAAGATATAATGATGCTCCCCATTAGGCAGCCAAATTTGCACAATTAAACAGTACAGTATGTTGGCTGTGGTACGAAAGACTGCTTACTGTATTTCCCATGTTACTGTATTTCCCATGTTACTGTATTTCCCAAACTTTCAAGTGGCCGTTTGTTACAAGTTTCAAGTGACGTTTGTTGCAATCTACAGCGGTGGAGGCAGCACTAGGGTACCATGGAGTGAGAATGAATAGAGTAAAAACCGTGCTGTCAACAAAAAAGCGACCTAAAAGTATGATGACACACCTTTAACTTAGCGTTACATCGGTGCAATGTTGCAGTCTTATTGACTGGGGGGCTGATACTGCAGTGGTGGGTGCAATGCAACAGCTCATCGAAGCAGGCAGTTAGCTAAGCTCAGCTAATTAATAAATAACCATGCCGTGGTCTTGGATCAGTGCACCTCTAATGCGCTCCGACTCTTTGCCTTGTCTCCGTTGTGTCTATTTTCCGCTTGGCTTCTTAAAAAAAAGGGGGGGGCCTTGCTATCCCTCTCTCCCATCTATCGGCGCGTCGGAGAATCGTCTCGCCGTGTCGGCCATCGAGGGCCGCTGCGGCTAAAGCTCCTCTCGCACTAGCGTATATGCCTCTCCACGTGGCCAAACGCAATTGGACACAAACTCCCTGTGGTTCCCCCACCCCGCACCCCACACCCCCCCCCCCCCGTTGTCCTCTCCTCCCCTCGGTTGTTTAAATTATGTAAGTGCAGGGGGAGGCGGTAGTCGTGATGAAGGCATACATACAGTAGTGGCACTCTACACACACAGCACTCTGCTGGGCAGGCCTCCTGCACTGCCTAGCCAGCCCTCCACTACCACCACCACCACCACCACCACCGCCAAATGCATTTTTAACCGGGGTTTCCAATGCAGTCAGGCTAGACATGGAGAAGGCATGCATGAGAGAGTTAGTGGGTTCACCTCAGCAGCAGCCGTTCCTCTAGTTAAGAGCTTTTCTCTAAATGCACTGTCTGTGTACTGTGTAGCCATGCAGGGAATTCTGCCTCAGCTTAGACAGGGCTCTGGCTCTCTGCTGAGCTCCACTCATGAAATAACAATACAGGCTCTCCTCTAGAACCTCGCCGCTCTGAAAGGATTAACGCACAGCTGTATAACATGCACACAAGCGGCACCACAAAGCCTCAGCAGGCTATGGGCGCGTGTTTATTCTGAACATTAAGACACATTTACATATGTGTGTCAGTAGAGACAGTGTGTATCATACCTATGATCAGTCACATGCGCCTCCCACTCCCTAACACACACGGCCGCCCCCCCCCCCCCCCCCCCACATCCACCCTCCGTAGTGTGAGCGACACGTGGCTGACGCAGAGTTCATCTCCTTTACCAGAGGACCTGTGGTGTCTCTCTGACGCGGACACCATCTCTGTCTTCCTCCTTTCGCCTTTCGCCTTTCGCTCACAGAGTTGCCATAAAGTAAGCGTGTGTCCTGTCTGCCAGGCAGGAATCGATAGGCTCTCTTCACGGCGGGCTGAGTTTGTCTGGCTCCTGAGGAATAATTAAAGAGCCAGCTCCTTGAGCACTGCCATGATGACTAATACTATTTAAGGAATGCTTCTCTTACATAAATCAATAGTTTGTATTTATTTCTCTCGCTCTCTCCCTCTCCGAAGGCACACAGTTCTCCTTTGTGCTTGTAGGTCAGTGTGTCACTGTGCCGTGGTCCTGACGCTGAGGCGTTCTGACAGCCTCCCAGTGCAAAAAAAAGCATAACTCCCCTCCCCCTCGTAAAAGCAGAGCAGGAGATGGCATGGTGGCTTGTGAGGGGTGAGGGCACACAAGCATACACACACACATGCGCACACACGCATGTACGCCACACGCACGCACGCACGCACGCACACACACAAGCATACACATACACATGCGCACACACGCATGCACGCCACACACTACACACACGCACACACACACACACACACACACACGCACGCACGCGCACGCACGCACACACAAACGCACACATACACACACTACCTGCTGTAGTTTGCCCATCATCAGACCCTGTTCTAGGGGTCAAGGCCAGGGAACAGAGGAACCATCTGTTAAAGGCCCACGCCAGCCAGTTTTGCTTCCTGGCTTTTGTTGAAGAAAATATCTTCAAAGAAAAAAAGAAATTCCTCAAAGAACAGAAGCACAGAGTGATGAGGTTTGTCATTCACGGATCTG
>NC_139657.1:11262402-11284902 GCF_951799395.1 Argentina silus
GGCTAGCTAATCGTCATCGGCTATCAGTGCAAACATCGATTTCACGTCTTTCTTTGTTTCATTTAACCTTTATTTATCCAGGTTAGGTCTCATGGAGATAACATCTCTTTCACAAGAGAAACCTTGTCATGGTAGTAATCTGGTCTACTGCACTACCTGAACTCGCATACGTGTGATGGAAAGAGCTTTTACCGAGTTAGATATCACTTTAGATTGTGTGAGATCCATGTGATAAAGGAGACAGGTCAGATGAATAAGAATCTGTTATTGTGAAGCAGACCACAGGTAAATGCAAAGTCTAACTCGTGACTTGTTATTGTGGTTTCCTGTTGGAGCTTCACACTCTGTTTCTCAGGACTGCACCTGCACAACAACAGACCACACAGAAGAGAACAGATTTGACAACAAGAGCTTCATAAGCTGTTGTTAACTGTTAATTATTATATCTATATTATTCTACTATATTTCTCGGTTTTCTGAATACATAAGCTCAAGGAAGAGTCTCTTGTAGTAGGCCTGTTGTACAGTACCGGGCTATTACATGTTACATTCCTAGGGTGTGATAAACTGTAGTGGGATATTCATGTATATAATTGCGTTCTGCTTTATATGACTTCATGCGAGGGGCTCATTTAAATCTCTGAATCTAAATTCACAAGGTCTTGTCCTCAGGGGACGCTTGTGTTGTGTTGCAGCTTGTACCTGAGGGATCTTCATGCTGTCACAGTACCTCTCTGAGGTGATGCAGAAATGTGTGAAAACGTTAACTCTCTTTGGTGAGAATAGGAAGTGGCTGGGTGTAACCTCTGCTCAGTAGTTTTGCTCTCTTCACGTTTCTTCAAAAAGTGTTCAATACTTTGCTAATTTACTGACATGATTAGATATGTGACAGAAAAAACATTTGAAAATTCGATGAGGTATGCACTCCAAAAATCGATGTAGTCAAACGCCCTATGCTCACACCCAGCCTGACCCAGCGTGGTCAGAGAAGGCTCGGTGTACAGTAGCGTAGCATACGGTAGAGTAAGCCAGGGTGGTCTGCTACAAGTGGCCTAGGCTTTATTTATGGTGAGGGCTGAGAGGTATTGGGTTCCCGTGTGTGGTTCAGGCTGGATCACAGGGAGATTACTGTGGGCTGGGAACCGCCTGCTCGCACACTACACAGAGGCCTGCCTGTGCCCCTGGCCTCACTTTGACCATCGCTTGGAGGCTTCCTGTATCCGCCGGCCTCCAGGGACCGCCGCTCAGCCTCAGAGCAGAATTACTGTACAGCCAGGATCAGAGGGAAGAACTTCAGACAGGGCAGGAGAAGTGCTGTCATTTAGCTTTTCACCCACTGCAACCCAGCGAATAGCAGCGCAGAGAAACATTGACGGAATGCCAATGTTTTTTTTTCTGAATGAAAAAGGGGAAGTTGTGTGAATGTTTCATTGTTTCCCAATCTCCTCTTCTCAGCTCACCTTCATTGGTCCTTTGAGAGTGTTGCAGAACAACACCGGGCACTACTGTATTTAAGATTCACAGCTTATCTCGCAAGGAGTATGATTGTAGATATTGCTCTGCCATTGTTGTTATGAACCTTCCTCCGCAATTCCACCACAACGACCCCTACCCAAAAGGCCACACCATCCCCAGTTAAAGTGTTGTACGCTGCGGCAGCGTTGCGGGACTGTTTGTTGGGGCTCGCCATTTGTTTAAGCACTCAGCTGAGAGAACCTGTGCTGCAGCGTGCTCACCAATAACAATAGCGCTTATCGCTCCGTTCCCTGCGGTACAATTAAAATTCCGTCAGAGTCTTCAATCTGCCTCCCAGCCATGCCTGCTGTTTCCGCGGCCCTCCTGGGCCACGTCAATTCCTCTGCTGCAATGTATAATTCACGAGCCACCAAACAGCACTACGAGGACTCACCTGGAGACTCCCGGGCCCAGCAAAGCAGAACTGCACCATGGGAGAAGCTGAGCAGGAGCCGGGGAAACATATGTAAGGAGAGGGGAAGTGTGTGACACGGCCTTCGTGGTCAACAAGGGGGTCCCGTGGAAACGCAGGGTCACTACGGATACCGTACCTCCGCGTGTCATCTTTCTGCTCCCTGGAGGGATTTTTTTAAAAACATTTTTTAAAACTACGTGTCTGTCGAAACAAAAAAAAAGATGTGCTTGCGTGGTTTTTTTTTTTTTTCTTCTTTCTCCTCTCTTCTCTTGAAAGACAATTGTGATGTCCTCTAAAACTAATTTGGATGTAAATCTTCTATTTGCAGATAATTCCATAGCGATGCATTGGAGTAACCTGTGGAGCCACTGAGTGGTTGCTTTTAGTTAAAACCAATTAGAAATGACCAGAAATAACAGCGCCTGGAGACAGAGAAGTCATTTTTCTCCTTAGCTTCCCCAGAGAGTTGGCCTCTCCATGGATTAAGTGCTTTAGTATATTAGGGGGCAGCTGATTAGAATCATTGTGCTTTTTTAATCATTACATTTTTACATGTAGAGTTGAGACGAGTATAACAGGGATAAGTGTGTCACTGCGGAAGGGAGGGATTGTTGGAATGACTTTGTGTATGAAACTTGGCCTTCCCAAAGACTGCCGAAGTTAGAACAACATAGTGCGGTCCGTAAATTCGGCTCATCCAGTGTATTCTGTAGGGGAGCGTTTTGTTTTGTTCTGGGAACCTCTTTCTCAGTATAGCTTGCTACACTATGTCCAGTCTATGTATAGCCTGCTGTAGTACTAGAAGTCTGTTCTGTTTCCCACATGTACTGTTTACAGCACTCCCAACTGTGCATTGTACTCTTTGTTTGAGTACACTTCTCAGATGTAAACTACTCTGAAAGTGAGTTATTGTTGCCAGTATGATAATCGTAACATTTCTGGATACTTAGTCAGCTGCTTGAAACGCACCAGGAACATAATTCTCATGATTAGTCCAGTGATGAGGAGTGTTTAAAGAAAGTACTACGTGCGGAGTGCACACACGCTGGTGCGTTCAGGCAGAGTAGGATTCCAGCCCGAGCAGCGTCGGCCATGTCCTTGTGTGTGCGTGGGGGTGGGGGGGGGGGGGGGGGTGGGGGTTGGGTGGGGGGGGGGGGGGGCGTGGAGCGGTGGCGTGGCGAGCGGACAGAGCGGGCTCGCAGGAAGCGGGGCCCTCCCTGTCTCCCCAGACTGAGCAGTGAATGAGGATAAGTGAGGAGCAGCCAGTCAATGAATCAAGCAGCAGGAAGGGAGCAGCCAGGGGGGGAGTGTGACGTCCCCACGGGAGAGGCCTCGCATTAAGGACTTCCTCGTCTGTGTGTTTTCTGGCACAGGTTAAATGGATCGCTCCCATTAGCGAGCTGAGAGGACAGCTCCATTATATGAAGGAGACTGTAACTTTGAATGTCACGGTGCAACAACCCCTGAGCACGCCTCGTCTCCCAGGGAGGGAGGGTGACAATAACCATCCATGATAATCATTCCCTGTCAGGCTTTAAGGAACCTGGAATTATGACGTACGGCTGCCGCGCGGCTCAGACTTCATTACAGCGCTGTCACTTTGAGCCGCGGAGGGCGGCGCGGCGCGGAGCGGCGAGTGGCGGCACTGGCGGCGGCAGTGGGGTGGGGGGGGAGTGGGGGGGGGGGGGGGGGGGGGGGGGTGTGTGATTGGGGTGGTGGGGGGGGCTGCTGCCACCACTCTGCTGCCCCCCCCCCCCCCCCCCCCCCCCCCCCCCCCCCATCATCACCACACCACCACCACCACCCTCCCCTTCTGTCTAAGTGGCATGTTTACAGGATGTGTGCCCCCTGCAGATAGATGTGGTGGAGGTTTAACATCCAGCCAGCCTTCCCACACACCCTCCCCTCTCTCTCCCTCTCTCCCTCTCTCTCCCTCTCTCTCCCTCTCTCTCCCTCTCTCTCTCCTCTCTCTCTCCCTCCCCTCCGTACCTGGCTGAAATTCTCATGAGGAGAGACTGAGAGGAGAGAACTCCATCACAAGCACAACATGTGCTGTGAATGTTTACCCGGCGCCAGGTAGAACCCCAATGATCAAAGACCCGCCAGATGACAGTCGTCCCTCCTTCCATTATGACAAATGCTAATCTGTCGTAAAAAGTGTTTCCGAAATCAGAAGCATTCCAAACGAGGGAAGTTTCAGCTACAGTAGCACATTCACACCGTTTCTTAGCTAAAGGGAACCCTACATTAGAGTGTACATAGACATAGCCCAGCTGTACTACTGTGAATGATAAACATATAGATGATATCTTCCTTTAACTGGTAGCGTGTTTGTGTGCTAGATTGCCAGTCTCTCAAGGAGAGCTTCACCTCCAAGCTGACCTCTGAACCTGCCATCCAGTAGAGTAGACGTAACCTGGCAGGCATCGCCAATGTCAGTGCCAGAGCCAAGCCCCACCCGCCCACAGCCCTGACTCACCCCATTGGCTCCCCGGCCCTTTCCCCTTGCCACCTCCAATCAGAGGGCTCTGAATGACACGTAGAGGAGGATGTGGCTAGCTACCATCCTCCCCTTCTTCCCCTTGCCTAGCAACATGCCGTTTCTCAGAATGAGCCTCTGACTCTGTTGACAGTAATCACTTCTTTCTCGTTGTCCCAAGTACGTTTTGCTATAGCTGATAGGACTAAGCCGACAGCATTGAGATGGGGCTGATACAGGTAGTGAAGAGGAAACTAGTTGTGCAGTAAGCCATGGGTTAGCAGGGAGTGCAGTCACTCATAGAGACAACGAGTTACTGGACCTCAGAGATTTTTACCGTAGGAGAAAATGTGTCAAATCTGTTGTTGTTGTACTTTACTTTCTCCTTCATTGTGGTATTTTTGCAGTTCTGTGCTGTGTTATCTATACCGACGTAAATAAACTCCTGCATGCTCTCCTTGTGATCTCTGTGGTCAATGTCAGGCACACACACACACCCACACCCACATCTCCCCTGTTGCTCTCACTTCCGTTAGCGTAAATATCTCTCTCTCTCTCTCGAGATTCATTATTTTCCTTAGCGGCAGGTCCGTGTACGCAATCATGTTTCTTATTTCAGTTGTGTCTTATGTATTGGCTCCTCTGGGAGGACGGACATGTTGAGATATAGTGTTGCAGTATTCTGTTGATCAGCACGCTGATAGACGGTGATTTAATGTGAATAATATAGGAAATGACTATGCATTTTCCACCAATTTCCTTTTGTGTTTTTTTTTTTGGTCTAAAGTGAAAGATTTGAAGTTTAACTCAACACCACATGGTATTCTGTATCTAACAATAACCAGAGACCAATTATGAAGCAGTCATACAGTACAATGTCTGCGTACTATATTATATTATATTAGTGCTTGTAAGATGTGAAGATAAGCCAGGAAAAAGCTCATGTTTTTGCCATATTCCTGACACTATTTCCACAGCTAGAACCCAGAGAGGTTCCTTACATGGTGTTCGTAGAACTCCAGCCTGCCAAAACAAAAAGGCTTGTTATTCCCAACAGCATGTATTAAAGTTGTATTAAAGCTGCCTGCTCTAGCAGCACCTTGCTGCCACAGCTCCCTTGTGGGCCATAAGGCCAGCACTGACTACTCCACTATTTGATTGAGGTCTGGAATTAAAGGAGGATTACAGTTTGTTTTTCCTCCTCCTTGCGTAATGTCACAGTTGGACAGACTGGCGTTGGGCCGCAAGCATTGGAACAATACTAGAGCACCATCGCAGAGTGATCACAGAGCCCTGGCCCCTAGGTGACTGTTTTCCCTCTTTCTGCTCAATGGAGTTGATATCAGATGTGTGTCTGTGTACAGAAAGCTGAAGGGCTTATTTGTTTTCCCCCCCATTGCTCTTTGACTCCCCCCACCCCCCGCCCCCGCCCCCGCCCCCCCCGCCCCCCAAACGTGTCTGAAACATTGTTATCTCCGGCCAGTCGGCTTTTTTTGGGTTGCCGAGAATTATTGAATCATGTCAGCCCGCCATCCCCTGAGTTTCAAATGCAAGCTGTAGAAAAATTAGCCATTGCTTCCGCATGACAAGTGGGATCTATTAGTGTGCTCTCGCCCCGCAAAGCATGAGCATCGGCGGGGCCGCTGGGGACCATGGGCTGTCTGTGCGCTCGCCCGCGTCGGGCTCCCGGGGCATTAGACCAACGTTGCAGACAAGAGAGAGAGAGAGAGAGAGAGGAGGCAGCCGGAGCCTCAGCCAGAGTCAGAGCAGCTCATCAGATGAGTTGACACCCGAAGGGGGGATAGTGGGGGTGGGGGGTGGGGGTTGTGGGGGTGTTTGGGCGGGGGGGGGGTTGGAGTGGGGTGTGGGGAGGGAGGGAGGCTGAGCGCTGCCAGTCCCGCTCCGCCTCACCCTCACCCTCCTCCTCAGTGCAGGTCTGACTCACAGTGAGGTCACAGCGCCGCCGTCGCTCCCCCCCCCCCCCCCGCTCAGGGGAACAGACTTACTCATATTACCCATGTGCCCCGTGAGGTCCTACAGCAAGGTATTGCAATGTGGCCGGTCATCACATTTGCATTCCAGACGAGGTTTTGTTTTCGTATGAATTTTCATAATCCGTGTGCTGGGGTTAGAGCCGGGGATGCTGCACTGGCTGTTTTGAGTAGGAGCACTGCAGATGGGCCACTCAGACCGGTGCCCTGGGCCTGTGACCTGGGCCTGTGACCTCTGTGACCTTGCTGAATGACAGACTGTAGCACCCCAGGGCCACCGCATCACTGTTAAAACAGGAACACACCCGCAGGACACCTTAGGGTTAAGTTAGGCCCCTGGATATCAATGACTGTCCTTTTATTCTCTATTATTATACAGATACAATTGTTTTTAACGTGGTTTCTCTTCTCTCCTTTGCAGGTATTTCAGTAACAAAGAAGACACATACATGTGAGTACAGGCATTTTGAAAATGCATGTTTTTCTTTTTTCTTTTTTTTTTTATTCCTAAAACATGTTGGATTATAACGGAAAATGTGAAAATCTACCTCACACCACACAATAAGTGACTGGCCTCCCTCAAAACGACTATGAAACAACTGATATATTACAGTTACAGATCATTACCTCTCAAATAACACACTGAAACACACCTCGCACACAGGCGTTATATTAATATTCAGTTGTTGTTGTTGTTGTTGTTGTTTTTTGCTTGTCACCCCTCTGCTACGTTGTCAACAACCGTAAACTGTGAACCGCGATTGAAATTCTCCCAAGTAAACAGACAGTGATCTCTTAAAGGCACCTAACCTCATACATTCAGTCAACGTTCCTTCATTATCACAATTCTTCATTACTATTCCTTATCTTTGTGCAGAGGCTAGAATAATCGGAGAGGAAATTGTGTCTTATGACTGTTTGAAATCATGCACTGATCCCAGGATAGCTGAAGCTTTGTTCTTTGCAAGGCTTGCAACTGAAAGTAAAAAAAAAACAAATACATAAAAAAACCAAAACACGGATGTGGTTTTTTTGTAACCTATTGAGGCTGGGTTGAGCAGTGTGCATTCCCGAAACAGAGATCCTTTCAGAGAAATACAGAAACTGCCGTTGCAGTTTGTGACACAGCATGGTGCACATGTGAGCTCGAAGAGCTCTGTTAGCATAACTTAACAACAAGCCTCCTTTATTCATCCCTCTCCTGGAGACACAGTCTCTACGCCTTCAATGTATAGGAGGTCTGGGTTGAACAAATAGTGGGTTCCTAGTACAGTAGACAGATGGGATGTACATGAACAACGGAATGGATTTGTTTTACGTGTGTGTGTGTGTGTGTGTGTGTATGGGTGTGTGTGTGTGGGTGTGGGTGTGCATGCGTGTGTTTGTCTGTGTCCGTGTGTGTGTTTGTGCATTCATGTGTACGTGAGTGTGTGTGTATGTGTTCACTCGAAGGTAGCCTGGAGATTGAAGTTGATGTGTATGCACCTGTTCTCGAGTGTGTGTGTGTGTGTGTGTGTGTGTGTGTGTGTGTGTGTGTGTGTGTGTGTGTGTGTGTGTGTGTGTGTGTGTGTGTGTATGTCTGTGTGTGTGTGTGTGTATGTCTGTGTGTGTGTGTGTCTGTGTGTGTGTGTGTGTGTGTCTGTGTGTGTATGTCTGTGTATGTCTGTGTGTGTGTGTATGTCTGTGTGTGTGTGTGTCTGCGTGTGTGTGTGTCTGCGTGTGTGTGTGTGTGTGTGTGCGCGTGAGCGCGTGTGTGTGTGTGCGTGTATGTCTGAATGGGAGAGAGACTAGCCCCGAAGGCTATTCTGTTGCTCTGATCATTAGATGAAACTTGTGGAGAGGGTAGACCAGAAGGCTTTTCCTGTAAGAGCCCTCTGTCTATCTCCCTGTCTGGGAAGAGCAGGGTTAGATCATTCCCTGTAAAACACTCTGCTTCAAACATCACAGAGCAGGTCAGAGCAAACGGTCCCAGGCACTTGCCAGCCCTTCTGGAGTGTAACAATCACGACAACTCATACGCACGTCTCGAAGAATAACAGATCGGTCAGCAAAAGATGATTGTGTTAAGCTGTTTGGCCTAACTGTCTAGAGGGCTGTGGTGTTTGTTTGAAGTGGGTGTGTTTGATATCCTTCCTCCTCTTGAAGGTAGAACAGAACCCCTTTGACCCTCCATCTCATGTCCCACTGCTATCTTAATTAGAGCGGAGCGGAGCACCTCCACACCGGAAAAGGGCCTTGAAATCAAAGAGCATGATTTAGGAGCCTGGGTTCAAAGCCCTGGGCAGAGACTGGACTGCACCGTCTCATTTCAATGAGAAATATTCAAATGGGATTCTGTGTCAGGAAATCAAAGTAAACCCTCTTTAACAAGTAGCTGATTGATGTGCTGCTGCAGACAGGAAGAAGCTATAGTCCCAAGTCAAAAGGATTTTGTATGCACAAGGAAAGGTTCAAAGGCCATTTAATGGTCACTGGGAGTGTCAGGGAAGATCTTGAGTGCATTACGAGAGGGAGAGGGTAGTTCCGGGCTAGTGAAGTAATAATGAGGCTCCACCCAGCATGGTTTACAGACTGGCTGCAACACTATTTCTGTCTCTGCAGCTACACCCAAGGCTTTAGGAAGCGCCCCGCCGTGCCAGTCCTCTCATCAATATAGATTACAGAGGCAGCTGTTCCCTGGCAGACCAGACCAACCAGGCCTCTCTCCTCTCCTTTCCTTTCTTCTCTTCTCTCCTTTTCTTTTTCCGCTTCTCTCCTTTCCTCTCTACACTCTCCTCTTCTCCAATCCCACTTCTCTCCCCTCCCCTCCCCTCCCCTCCCCTCCTCTCCTCTCCTCTCCTCTCCTCTCCTCTCCTCTCCTCTCCTCTCCTCTCCCCTCCCCTCCCCTCCCCTCCTCTCCTCTCCTCTCCTCTCCTCTCCTCTCCCCTCCCCTCCCCTCCTCTCCTCTCCTCTCCTCTCCTCTCCTCTCTACACTCTCCTCTTCTCCAATCCCACTTCTCCCCCCCCCCCCGCTCTCTCAGCCTTAAGTAAGTGAAGTGACAATGTATACTTCATTCATTGTGCTGATGAACCGTCATGGCTTCCCTCCTCTAAGGCTGTGATAGGGAGTGAAAGGAGATTTATAGGCTTGGGGCTGCAGCCTCTCACACGCTTTCTACCATTAAGGGTGCCCACTCCTCCCTTCAGGCCATATAACTCTTACCACAAAGCTGTAATTCTCACTAAGGAATCAACTATGGTTTTACTTTACATTTTCCCTGACAGCTTTATAGCCTCCGTGTGTATTTAGTGCTACTGCAAGGCAAAGTGGTCTGTGAAAGTGCCCTAAAATGGGTATGTTTGGGAGATAGATTTCGACGTAAAATAAACGTTGAAATGTTGACTTATTTAAAGCAGTATTTTAACTGGAATTAAGAGAAACTGTTATGACCACATGCTGTGTTTGGATAGAGCTAAAAAAAAAATCTGTTGAAAAATGTGTTTGCTCAACTCTATGAGAGCTGTAGGTTATGGGCCTAGTCGTAGAATCATTAAAGGTACTGTATGAACACTTTTGGACACTATTTTTTAAGTACCTACCTGCTTGATACAGGGTCGAAAAAATAAAGCCCCCCCCCCCCGAGTCCAGTAAGCCTCGTCTTCCTGTGAGATGAGTTTCTGTTACGACCTGTTGAGGGAGTCGGTGTAGACCGGTGGATCAGATGAACTAGCAGATTAGACTGAGATTACACGTCTCTCACCTCTAATCTCCCATCAGCAGACTGAAGCGCACGTATGTCGCTGCTCTGATAGGACAGAGAGAGAGAGAGAAAGAGAGAGAGAGAGAGAGAGAGCAACCAGAGAGAGAGAGAGCAACCAGAGAGAGAGAGAGAGAGAGAGAGAGAGAGAGAGAGAGAGAGAGAGCAACCAGAGAGAGAGCACAGAGAGGATGTCTAGCCATGTTCACTCTTCCTCTCAGAGGGAAGATGTCCTCTTGATTACCTGCTTTAATCCTCTCACTTTCTCACTGCTCTCCCGCACCGTCCAATGGCCATAGCGATACTGTATAAACAGTTTCGTGTTTCATGTGGTGTATATTTTCTCGAGTTCAATCGTGTGTACAGTATGAAAGTCTTACTTCATTTTCGGGGGGAGAATTCTCTTTTTTTCTCCAAATTAAATTGGTCTAGTGAACGCTGTGGAATGTCACAGTTTGAGCACACCCGAGAGAGGCGGTCTTTAGCAGTTTGCGAGAGACGGCATGCATACTGCATGTCCTGTTTGGGTAGAGAACGGCCAGAGGGAGGCAGTAGCACAGATCCTCCACGGTGGAGGAGAGAGGAGAGGAGAGGAGAGGAGAGGAGAGGAGAGGAGAGGAGAAGAGAGGAGAACAGACAGCACCGTTTTCTTTTTTCCCCGTGAACGCCCTCAGCTCAGTCTCATAAATACGCTGTGTGGAGGAGCGCCTGTGCGCTCCCAGAGTGTATTTATCTCCATTGGTGACGACAGCCGGCTTCTGCTGATTGAGAAACATGGCCCTGTCCCTGCGTCTTCATTTATTCACCTGCGCTGTGTATTGAGTTGCTCTCCTCCAGAGATACACACACAGACACAGTGGGTGACTCTACCGTTCATCTCACACAAGTGATTTAGACATCAGAGAAGCCACCAAAAAGGGTCTCTCTGCCAAACTATGAATGTTGTCATTCAATAGATATTGGACATTGGACGTTTTTTTTCGGTCGTTATATTCACGTTGTCTTTATTTTACGGTATAGTACGATGTCTCACCAACGCCCTTTAAAGGGTTTTTGTCACACCCATCCAAATATTAGTAAAATACACTAATAGCACCACTCCTTGCATGTTCACTGTGACCAGGTGATACATAAAGCCCTATATTTAAACATCTGGTGACACCTCAGACCTCTTCTTCTTTTCTTTTTCCTTTTCCATTTCTCAGCAGTGAGAGCTAGGTATTGGTACACTCCTGACTTTAAATATTTGCGGATAATCGAACATAGAGACACTGTCATCCCTAATCGTGCTGTACACTGCCAATTTGGATGAATAATATGTCCCAGTTGCTCTTTTCGCATTTTTTTGCTTGGCAACAGGCTTGCTCCTGTGGAAGAGCCCGGGGCAGAGCGAGTCGTCTCTGCAAGCTGCAGCTCAGTGTTCCGTACTCCGTGTTTGTGTTTGAAGGTGTTTCATCACATTGTAGCCTTGATTCAGCTCTGCGGGGATTTGTTAGTTGCACTCATGTGGGAAGTGCATCCAGTACATTGTTTAGCTTGAGCTTATAATGACGATCATGCCGCCCGAGTCCCTGAGCTTCAGAGAGACAGAGAGAGAGAGAGAGAGAGAGATACTCTGGTGAGACACACAACAGACACACTGCAGTGTACTGTAGCACCATACGCAGCAGATACAATCATACTCAGACACAGAGAGGAAAATCACAGATCATAGATTTATATCGTTGTTGTTGTTTTTTTTTTTGCAATATAAAAAAGAGAAATAAAACAAAGCAAATATTTGGTCATTCTAATATTGTTTGTTTCTGTTCCAGTTATTCAGTTACTCATAGTCAATCGTTAATATGACACCCTTGTGTTTTTTGAAATTGCGTTTAGAATATCATATTTTTGAAATGTTTGTGTCGTCAAATGTTTTGAAGTGTCAAACGTGTAATCAATCCTGCTGGCCCTCAGCGAGGACCCCTACCAAGTGAAGCTTGTGCTGTTGCACAGTTATTGGATTCCCAGGATGGAGCTGGACCGTGCTTTTTTTGTTTTTTTTCCCCTCTCTCAGAACCACACTCAAATGGACACTCACCATCTTTTTTTTTCTTCTTCTTCTTTACAGTAGATAATGTTTCATCTTCGTCTATTTGTTTGTTCCATGAAAATAATATTTTCCTTTCGGACGCTTTGGTTTAATCCATAATAGATAGACTATTCTTTTTTTTTTGTCTGAAATAGGTCAGTATAATCACAGCACTGAGGGATGGACGGCGGCTGTAAAAAGGAAATCAATAGAGCTATCTATTTGTCGTAAACCAGGCCAGCATGATTTTTCTCAATTTTTCCTCTTCACTGTTATTTTTTTCTCTCCCACACAATATGACAGGCCCTCATTTTTCAGTAAAAGCATTATGTCTGCCATTTTGTAAAATTGCAAATGGTCTTTGTAAATGCACTTTCTTTGCATAAGTTTCATAGAATGGAGCCGTTTTTTTCTGATCACCTCCTGGGGCCAGAGAGAGTGAAAGGAGGAGAGTGGCGTGAGGAGCTGTGGGGAGCTGTGGGGAGCTGTGGGGAGCTGTGGGGGTGTGTGGCAGCTCATTGTGGGGATGGGAGCGGGAGGGGGGGGGGGGGGGCTGTCTTTGTGGGCTCTTAATCTGGTTCCTCTCTGGTGCCGGCTCTTTGTGAGCGTCTGAGCCGGAGCGAGGAGAGGCCTCGTCAGCTCTTCCTCACCCTGTCTCTTTGTGTCTCACCCCAAACTGAAAGGCCTTGTCTTGAAGTGTTGTCAAAGCAGAAAAACAAGAGTAAGTGACATGTGACAAGGAGTCAATGCTCGGATGGGCCAGCTCAAGTAAGTGGCCCCATCTGCTGCGGGCGATTTCTCTTCTGCCGGCTGCCTGCCGCCCCCAGGTGAGGTGAGGGGCCGAGGGGGTGAGGGCTGTGCTGAGATGGCAAGGGGTGCCAGCCTAGGCAGTTGGCCGTGCTGGCAGGGAGGGGGGGGGGGGGGGGGCGGGGGGGGGGGGGGGGGCAGGGTTGGCCTTGCATGAGCGCAGGTTATATGTCACTCTTCGGCTTTCCTGTGCCTCATCACTTTCCCATGGTGCAACGCACGTCCAGCGCAGGACAAGAGTGTCAGCATGTAATGAAAGGTTTGATTCATGGGGGCCGACAGTCGCTGAGGTCACGGAGCTCCTCCGGATATGATCCTGAGTGATGCTGACGGGGGGAAGCTTTAAGATGGGTGCCGTAATTAAATGTCCTTGTGCCATCATTAACTTCCTCTGGAGTAGAGGTATACCCAGGCTCACTCCCCCGCCCCCCTCCCCACACACACACACACACACACACACACACACACAGCCTCCCCACTTGGCCTCACTCTTATCCGATATCTACTCTTCATTCTCAAGGAAATGAGTGAGGTACCAGACCAGGACAAGTGATTTTTTCTTTTTGGAACTGCCCTATTGAAACCATTCAACACAGAGCCATTATCCCAGTTATCAGAAGTGTTCTGTTATGGAATTTGAAATTATAATAGTAGTGAAAATGCAGATGCAATGATATCAGGTTTGCATAATGGAGCCCATAATTAACATATATCATTTCATTCCTGAATTATTCAGATGTAATATTGTTGAATAAACTATGCAAGGACTAAGATGTTCACTGAAATAATTGTCGTCGGATGTGATTGTTTCTCAAGCACAGTTTTAAGATAAAAGATCACACTGCACATGAATAGCCATGAGGATGTGAAGAGGTGCTGTGATTAGATTATATTTAGTAAATTATTAGCATTCTGGCATTCTAGAAAATATATTTTCATTCAATTAGAGCGAGAAATTGCGAGGTTCTCAGATACAACACAGGGCATAATTATGTTTAGTGAAGACACTGAGATTCAGAGAAGCACCACTTCCATTTACAAGGGGGGGGGGTGAAAAGCACAGTGAAGCTCTGGGTGATCTTTTTGCATTGAAATTTGTGTTGATCACATGTGCAACTTTGTATTGAATTAGATTTTATTTAGAGAGTCGGTTGCTGTTTTCCGTTGCTGTTCATTTGTGTTTCTCTTGGCAAGCGGTGTGAGAACAGAGGAATATAGTTAACCCGTTGTGAAGTTGGCCGTGATCATTAAGATTCTACAGATAACAGGCATGCGGCTTTCCACGCCTCAGCATTATGGGATCCCAGACATCAAAGGAATGTTCTCATTCTACTGTGTCTGCGGTAGAAATTCTGAAAAAAAAAAAAAACTGTGAGAGAGAGGGAGAGGGAGTCAGGAAAATAAGGCAGGTTGAGAGAGAGAGAAAGAGAGAGAGAGAGAGAGAGAGAGAGAGAGAGAGAGAGATGTGCACAGTACCTGGTTATGTATCATGCTTTGTGATGCTTTATAATGTGTGTGTTACCACTGAGGGCTCCTCCTGCATAGTTAGCTTCTTGCTAAATTGGTGTCCTCTCTGATTAAGTGGCAGTCCCCTTAATGATGCTGTGGCTGACTGCAGGTTGGCTCACTTAAAGATCAACTTCATTTCTCAGTCCCTGGTCATTAAGGTGCGAGTCTTCGTAATTTAAATCCATTCACTGCTGTTTTTTTCCTTTTTTTTTTCTTTCTCCCTAAGACTAAAGGCAACACTGCTGTCTTTGTTAAAGATTTTTACTTTGGTAAAGGCTTTGTTAAAGGTTTTACTATGTACAGGACAGTGGAGGCTGGTGGAGGTAGAAATCGGAGGACGGGCTCATTGTTCCATACCATGCATGACAATGAGTCCATCCTCCGATTTCTACCTCCACCAGCCTCCTGTGGTACAGTAGTGTCCCTTTACTTGTACAGTGTTTTGTACAAATGTTTTATTTCAAAATATTTGAAATGCAGTAGAATTTAAATTTGAAGAAGTTAAATATTCAGTTCCTATAGTTTTCTCCCACGTTGTATAAATTAATTTTTTGGTGACGTCAATGAGAGAGGTGTTTTGCAGCAAGTGTATTGACTGTAAGAGAGAGGGGAATATGCTGTCACACAGTATTGTGCTGGATTACAGAATCAGGGTCGACTCACAAGACATAGAGCAGCATTATCCCTTAATCCTGTGTTTTGGTTTCAAACAGCCTTTTTTCCATCTAATCTTCACACGTAAAATGACAAACATGAATACCCGAGGTGGGTGTTTAAACTTACATTACCTGCAATGTAAGGTCAAAAGCTTATACTGCCTTAAACTGGCTCTATATGAAAGCACAGCTGATCATGGGTTTGTTACTCATAACATGTTGTTACGCTGGCATTACAGAAGACTAGCCAGCCTTGTGATGACATTCCCTAAGGCTTGTGTTGCTTTGGATGAGAAAGTCTGGGAAGAAGAAGAAGAAGAAGTCTGGGGTAAAAAATCTCACTCATGTCTCTTTGCTTCAGCCAGTCCCTTTCCATAACGCTGTTATTTTGAACCAATTCAACATTTTACCCTATTCTCTCATTAAGATAAAGACACAATACCTCTCTTGTGTACAGTACAGTACAGTACAGTACGAGTCTGTGACCACAACGCCCAGAGCCCAGGTCTGTCTGAGCATGTCCGTCAAGCTCTGCTCTCTCGCAGCCGGAGGAAACTTAAAGGTGCTGTGAAAGACTAAAAGTGGGCCAGGCGCTGCTGCCTCCTGCTGACCTACCTTGTTCAGAGGGTCCAGGTACAGAGTAGTGACAGGCCTCCTCCTCCCAGGACCACATTACTAATGTGTGAGGGTGCAGGAGGAGCACACCCAGTGATGAATCACTCCCGTGCATCCATGGCATCCTCATAAGTCAAGAGTAAAAGCGTTCTGGAGCGCGCTCGCTAAAAGGGCTTGGTCCGACCACGGAGAAACACCGGCAAGGCCCAGCGGAAAGGAGTGTGGGGGGGGGGGAAGGCTAAGCGTACGGAGTGTGTGGAGCATAGCCTAAAGATCTCCCTCAATCTTAAAGGAACAAGCTACTCCCTCTGGTGGGTCACTTGTTTTTATAGAGTGCTGTGAACTTGGGAACAAGTTATTTTCTCGCTTGAGCTGTGCTCTTTGTAACAAATTAGTGTAATCCATACGCTGTGATCTAGACTGCCGCGTGAGGTAGATACTCCACTTGTAAGACACGAAGAGAACAGTGCGGTGAACATTTGTTCGTTTAAAGCTAAAAGAGTTTTTATTTGGGGGGTTTTTGTGAGCAGAGCAGTCACAGATGGAGGCGATGCCTCATTGTTCACTGCAGTGTTTCTATCTAGAGAGGAGTGGGAAAAAAATGGATCGAAAAAATCATGAGTGCTATTTCTAGTTTTTAAAGCAGTGATGCAGATGCTGTTTCACAAGGGGGCTTATTGAATTTGTGGTTTGAACAAGAATATAAAGAAAACCTTTGTATATCCTTGTTTGTTGCATTTCTTTCTCTTTTTTTTCTCTCTCTCTCTCTCTCTCCAAGGCAGAAGGTTAACTATTTTAGTTTACACGTCTACCTCCCCCGGAGTTGGTGTGGAGCTATATTGGTGATGTTGGGGGAGTGTGTAGGTTTGACGCTAGGTAATACATCACACACACCAGGGGGTCTCCCTGGTATGCTCCTCAATAATGAAGTTCATTCGTTAACTTCCCTCTCAAAGGCCAAGTTCCCCCTGCTGCCCTTTTCAACAGCCTTTGCAACTCTTACCAGAGTCACCCCACCAAAGGAAGCAAAAGAAAAAACCCCAACAAACACCTACATAATCATACGTTTCCCCACGACAACCTACGCCGCACCTCCACAGCGCATGAAGAATAAGCAGGGCCATTACCAATCCCTCATGCCTGGTTATGGGCATAATTATCACAGGGGAAATGACCTGCTCTGTTTGGTGCGTCGCGGAGGAGGCGCGGCCTCCCTAATCACCTCCTCCTCTCCTTCCGCGGCGGCGGAGACTGTAGGAGCTGCTTTTGGGAAGCCTTGCCAGTTCATTAGAATTCAGTAGGTTCCACCTCCCCGCCAAGCCAGGCTAAGCCTCTAGCACAGCCTGCCATGCCTCCCTTATAATCTCTCTCTTTCTCTCTCTTTTACTCCCTCGCTCTCTCTCAAGCCTCGTATCGCTTTCTCTCTCTCTCTCTCTCTCTGTCCCCACGGACGGCTTCACGGGGCGGATAATTGTAAAGCTTGATATGTATTGATGTATTTGAAAATTGTCTTTCTTTTTTTTTTCTTTTTTTTTTTTTTTACAAAACAGTTGTCAGTGTCATCAGGTATGCCCTTTCATCTCTGTGAACACAGCATAATCAGTAACAGTCGCAGAACGATGGCATGTGACGTGAGCTAGTTTTAATACATTGCAAGCTATTCTATTTATTATCATTTACTGATTCACTTTATCCCTTTACAGCGCTGACAACCATTTCATAACCAAACAGGCGTCTGCTGTGCTTTAGGTAGGAGGAGTTTCTGCTTTGAACCCATCTTGATCATTTAAAGAGCCAATCCTGTCCTGCCTCTTGTAAACACATTTGTCTGCCTCTCAAAAATAAGAACTGCCCAAAGACAAAGGAATCGGTCTGGCATTTCACTTCTATTAAACCTAACAGAGCGATGATAACAACAAGGACAGCCACTACAAAATAGCTACAAAATAGTTGCTGGGGGGCATGTGTTGTTTTCAATTAGAGGAGGCACAAGAGGAGTTTAATGCTTATCAAATTGTTTACTGCCAAACGTCTCCATAGTCTTACTACCTGGAAAGGCTCTAATCTAATTCGAAGCAGACATGCACTATCCTGCCCAACATCATCTAAGGCCTGGTATCTAGGCAGGGTACTGTACACCTTTTGTTGACATTTTCATTTTATTTTTTATTTTTTTTACTCTGTTCAACTTTTGAACCCTCTACGACAGAGCAGCATTTTTTTTTTGTTCGTATCGTCTTGTCATCTGATCTTTGTTTTAACACAAAGAGGCTTTGTGTCCCGAAACGATTTGAATTAAACTAATTCAATTGATCTATCAGAGATTGAATAAGCGCGTACGCAAAACGACCACTGCCCTGTACACACAGCTCCGCTGTCACGTTAAACTAATCCGGTAGCAGAGGTTGTAGTCCGGTGTTACTCACCTAGACATGTAAACACACTCCTGTATGGATACACTAGGGTTACGCAGTCACCATGGCAATGGTACTGTACAGCAACAACCTTAATGCAACAACCCCTCCCCGTAGTGGAAGGAAAGATCAACAGCTCTCTAACCTCTTTGTGACCCTTAGACCTCACTAAATATGTGTGTGTGTGTTTGTGAGCAGGGGGCTGAGCTGAGCTGAGCTGAGCTAGCCTGGGGGGGGCTTTCACATATGGAGAGCGGTGTGCAGTCACTAATGGACGGAGGAGCCATACTGATCACACTGTCACTCTCTGTCTGTCAGTTAACCCTCCGCTCCCTCTCCTCTACAGCGAGGGCGTCTCACTCCACTCCACGCCACGTCGCTCCTCTCCTCTATGCTGTGTGTGTGTGTGTGTGTGTGTGTGTGTGTGTGTGTGTGTGTGTTAACGGCATATCCTGTAGGTAGATATTATCACCATGACGCTCTTTTTTTCTCATTCAGCCACGGCATCAGGCATGTACAGTCGTAGTGTACGTTTCTAAACTCTCCATGCTCTTATTTAAAACTCTCCTCAAATGCTCCCCCCCACCCCCACCCTCACCCCCACCCCCACCACCCCGGCCCCCACAGAGAGAAACCCAATAGTCTCTTCTCTTTTTTCCCTGAAATAGATATTCCCTTTGTTGTCTGGGTGATTTATTGAAGTCTTCCCCACAAGTGGAAGCCCCAGGAAATTGCCTGGATGGCTCTAAATTGGTTTATGATTGTCTTGTATGGCTCGGCACTGTTATGGTTTGATATTATGCCCTCCACTCCTTGGCATTTATATTAAATTGATCTGTATTGTTTTCATTGGGTGTCTGTTGGACCTTGTTAATTCTACTACAGCTCCAGGGGTTGGCAATACTACAGTACAATCCCGATATCTATATACGGTCCTGCCCCCCCCCCCCGCCCCCACCCCGCCCCCCCATCCCTGTCTCTGTGGCGATTATACAGTACTTCCTACTGTTGGGTGACTCTACTGTGAAACTACTGTCTCTTGTTTTCTGAGGAGACATCGGTGGGTAGGTAGATAGAGTGGAGGTGAGTCCCTGTGCTATCACTGTGGTACAAAGCGGGGGGAGAGGGGGGGGGTGGTTGGTCTCTAGGAGGGAGTGTGTTGTCTCTCTGCTGCACAGCAGGGGGTGGGGGGGGGGGGGGGGGGGGGGGGTGGGGGGGTGGTGGTGCTGGTCTGTGTGAGGGAGGGTGTTGCCTATTTGGTCCAGAGCTGTGTGAGGGAGTAGTACTATGGTCCAGAGCAGGGTGGGTGGTGGTGGTGGTGGTCTGTAGGAGGGAGTAGTACTATGGTCCAGAGCAGGGGGGATGATGGTGGTGCTGGTCTGTAGGAGGGAGTGGTACTATGGTCCAGAGCAGGGGGGATGATGGTGGTGCTGGTCTGTAGGAGGGAGTGGTACTATGGTCCAGAGCAGGGTGGTGGTGGTGATGGTGCTGGTCTGTAGTAGTGTGATGTCTCTCTGGTCCAGAGCAGGGTGGTGCTGGTGCTGGTCTGTAGGGAGGGAGCGGTACTATGGTCCGGTACCGTAGGAGTTAACGTGGATCAGCTGCGTCCTGTGCCAGGCAGCGTGTGGGATGGTTACTGACAGGCTGCTAATGAGGCCATTATGGGCTCCGGTCCTCTCCTCTCCTCCGGGCCCACCAGCGGTTGGCTCCGCGTCTCCTCTCAATTGAATTCCATCCCACAGGGCTTGTTTACAATAAATACATTTGCTTGAATTAATCAAGAGAGGGGTGTGAGGCACTTGACTGGGCCGGTGTTTATGCACAGTAAGTCGAGAGGCAGTCTGGACCTGCTGCAGGTTCTGTGCGCTGAGCTCTAAACTGCAGCGACAGATGCCTCTCACTGTCAGGCTGGCTTGGCTTGGCTCTGCTCCGCACGCACGCACACACACACACACACACACACACACACACACACACACACACACACAAGGGATCCATGATACCTGTCATCCCCTTGGCATCGAGATCCCCGAATACATGGCGAGAAACGATCAGTTCCAACCCCACATTGATTAGGTTATGAACCGTGCCGTTCATTTAGATATACAAAGACATTTCACACTCGCTTGTTTAGTGACTTACAGGTAGTCAATGGCTTAATGGGTTCAGTAACACCAAAGTATTGGCGAGCTGTCATAGGGAACGGGGCCGTAAGTGACCTTTCGCTGGTGGCAGCTGTCCTCATAAACACCGGGTGTCTGCCTAGCGGACGGTATAGCAGCTAGCGCTGGCTATTGAAGATGGCAACCTGATCAGGGTTGTGTGAGGGTTGGGCTGAGTGGCAGGGACAGGGACAGGGACAGGGACAGGGACAGGGACAGGGACAGGGACAGGCTAGAGAGGGTGGTGGAGAGACTGCACAGGGGGGGGGGCCTGGGAATAGGCACAGTATTTGTCAGCTCTCCTGTGCCAGGGGGGAAAGCATTTTGTCCAAAAAAAAAAAAAAAGAGTGTGTACCAAAACCGAGCATTGCCAACCACACACGCTTTCCCTTTTCGGGTATGTTAATGCCGTGCGGTTTGACTCTTGCGTCAATTGGAACCGTTTTATTGATGTCGATTGGTGGTGGTTTTCACACATTTCACACGTTGTCCTCTACCTACAGTGTTTTTTTTGGGGTGTTTTTTTTACAAAACGCACACCAGTTCACATACGCACACCCACTGCCTCTTGCACGATTGCACACACAAACAAACGCAGGCAAACACATGCAGGTCTGTACTCCTCCCACTCTTGCCTCTCACATACACACACACACACACACACACACACACACACACACACACACACGTAAAATATGCTGCAGACGCTCCATCTCAGATAAGCAGCCCCTCTAGACTAAACTCCTGCTATCTCCCAGTCGTCTGAAGGGTTGGGAAGAGAGGGCAGCCAAGAGAGAGAGAGAGAGAGTGGGTGTGTGTGTGTGTATAGGTATATGTGTGTGTGCGTGCATGTGTGCATGTGTGCATGTGTGCGTGTGTGTGTGTGTGTGTGTGTGTGTGTGTGTATGTGTGTGTGTGTGTGTGCATGTGTGCGTGCGTGCATGCGTGCGTGTAGGTCACAGAGAAGGCCTTGCAGAGGCCAACGCCTTCCTGCTTCAGGAACAAGACCTCCCTCACAACAGCAGTGACATGTTCCACCTGGTCTGGTTCTAGACTGCTACTGTACTTTCACACAGGCAACCACAACGCTTGCGAGAGCTGGAAGTGACAGTTTAACTCTGCCCTGCCTGGGCAAGCACCCTGACTTAGATGGAAAGCAACAGGGGTCTTGTGGTTTAAAAAAAAAAGAGAAAAATAACCCGGCTTGGGGGTTTGTCTGTGACACGAGACTTGTGAGATGAGCTTATCAGGAACCAAGGAGCCCCGTTTTTAGGCGGTTTGCAAGCGAGACGCACTTCATTAGATAGATATCCCCTGACGGAATGATATTTTGTTCATTAGATACTGCGCGGTGACAGGCCAGTGTTGACATAACATGAGCTAATTGGTTTATAGCGTCTCAATTGGATGATGCTCGAGGTCATAATGAACACGTTCGTTCGTTAGATTTATGGCGTCTAACTGAGGCGGGTCGTTCGCCATCACAGGCTGTGCTGACTGTCGCGTAGGAGATCCTTACCGTAGCAGTCCCAAGTTCACACATACATTCTCGACAGTCAAAGAATGAACGCACTGTGGAGACATGTTTGGGTGATTAGAGGGTAATCATCAGAGTCCCTCGGATTAACCGGACATGAAAATGCTAAACATATGAATTTGGAGAAGAAGAAAAAACACAGACACATCTGCCCAATTTGTACACATATGATCAGGACTGAAAGACGTCTGTAAATAATGCCAGTAAATATTTTTTTGCATTTCTTGAGCAGGGATGATATGAACACCAGCTTATTTATTCAAAATGAAACCGGTTTATTGGCCAGAGTTGGATTGCACTAAAACCAGAATATTGTATCAGAGAGTGCCAGCTGGTAAGGGGCCTGAGTAGATTATCATATGGGGGAGGGAGAGAGAGAGAGAGAGAGGGAGAGAGAGAGAGAGAGAGAGAGGGAGAGAGAGAGAGAGAGAGAGGGAGAGAGAGGGAGAGAGAGGGAGAGAGAGAGTGAGAGAGAGAGAGAGAGAGAGAGAGAGGGGGGGGGACAAGGGGACAGGGAGAGGGAGGGAGGGGGGGAGGGGGGGAGAGGGATCGAGAGAGGGCGAGAAGGAGAGAATGATAGAGAGAAACTCAT
>NC_139657.1:11289902-11364902 GCF_951799395.1 Argentina silus
AGGGCTTGAACACATCACAGCAGAGGTTAACAAGATTGGGTATTATCCAGTTAGGGGGCTGATGACACGGAGAGCCAAGGGAAAAACAGCACAGATCAAGGTGAGGGCAGAATCTAGCCAGGGTGAGGGCAGAATCTAGCCAGGGTGAGGGCAGAATCGTGTGTGTGTGTGTGTGTGTGTGTGTGTGTGTGTGTGTGTGAGGTGTGTGTGTGTGTGTGTGTGTGTGTGTGTGTGTGTGAGAGAGAGAGAGGTGTGTGTGTGTGTGTGTGTGTGTGTGTGTGTGTGTGTGTGTCACTGGTGAAACACACGTCCTGCCTTCCTGCCTGCCTGGCCGCGTGTGGACAGACTGGTTAATGAGATATTGACTGCCCATTGAGAGCATGGATTTTTGATTTAGCTCCAGAGAGGTACTGAGGATGGGGGACGTGCAGTCTGGAGTGAGAGGAGAGGAGAGGAGACTGCAGGCAGGGAGACGGTGTGACACAGCCTGGGCTGTACCTACACTACACTGATACAGTACTGTCTTTTACTCCTTATACCCTGCCCTGGGTCTCCCATGGCTATATTATGCAGTCTACTGATATACCCAGGCCTCCACTCCAGCACTTTGGGATGCCTGCCTGCCTGCCTGCCTGCCTGCCTGCCTGCTTGCCTGCCTGCCATCTTGACAAAGCACCTTGGTGCCAGTCACACCTCTCAATCCTGACAGATTAGTGTAATCACCATCTTGAGGTTACATCAGACTCTCCTGTCTTATTTCCAATCCCCGCGTAATCTAATGCAAATAGTAGTAAACAGGTTAAGAAACAACATAGTGCTGTATACCTCATGGCTGATTGTTGAAAACATGAAAATGAAGTGAAGTATGTTTATTTTGGAATGTTTACTTCACATACACACATTGGGTGAGCCTGCTTGGCCGGGTCAGACTGCTCTCACATAAGGGTGATTTCCTGCTTTAACTCTCACTCTGTATTTAAGGACACACTCATATGGATCCTTTGAAGTGCCACCCTGTCATACGGCATTAAGTGGCTCCCCTCTCCCAGCACACCTCAGATAACACACACACACACTCACACACACACACCTCGCCACTCACACACGGAGGAGGAGAAATGTAGTATTTTTAGACAGGGATACAAGGGTAGATATTTTCTATCTCTGTTTTAGAGACCGAAAGGTAGAGAGACACAGAAAGGGAAAGTGGCAGAGAGAATGAAATAAAAAAAGAAGAAAAAAAGAGAGAGAGAGAGATAGCGAGAGAGAGAGAGAGAGAGAGAGAGAGAGAGATTAGGGCTGTATATTGAGAGTAGCCGGTGGATTGTGCAGGAAAGCAGAGAGGGGATTATGGTGCTGTTGCTGTCTGTCTTCAAAGAGACTGGAGAAAGGGACAGGCCTGCGTTTGCAGCCTGCTCATCAGCGTGGTTTCAGTCCAACTGCCCGCTTGTCTGCGGTTGTGCTTCAGCCCCATTTCATTGATGTGCACACACTCGCTGTGCGCAGAGGATCCGTTTGAAGTAGAATCAAGATTATTGTGCAGTCATCAGTCTGCTTTTGCTTTTGCTTGTTACGACGTAACGACGGAATAAAGAAAAAAAAATCCAAACGTAATTTCTTTCTTTTTTTCTTTTTTTTGTTCTTATGTTCGAGAAATTCTATCCTCTTGCGTGACTTTGCGAACCCTGCCCTGCACTCAGTGTCCTCAGAAGATCCTCCGGCCAGGGCATCCCGAAGTTAACAGCGATTTTAGGGATTGAAAGGCAAGGGGTTTTTGGAGTACTTTCATTCTGTGCGTGTTTCTGTAGCGATGCCTTTTCTCTGTGCGGGCCTCTGGAGGTCTGTCCACTGGCCTTTTGAAGTTGCATCAAAGAGTAAATGGGAGAGAAAAAAGCATTATTGATTTTGCGTTTTGTCTGACTCAAACGCTGAGGAATAAAGACACATAAGGAGAGAGGTGTTGGCAGCCAGGGCAGCTAGCTCCCTCCCCTGTGTCAGAGGAGAGAGGGGGGGAAAAGAGAGACAGAGAAGAAGAAAAAAAGAGAGAGAAAAAAAAAAGAGATAGAGAGAGAGAGAGAGAGAGAGAGGGGGGGAGAAAATAGATAGAAAGAGAGAGAGAGTGAAAAGGACAAAAGGAGGAGGGAGGAGAGGTGCAACGTGGAGCAACTCCAGACAGAGCTCTCCCCCTCAGAGCCCCCAGCCTGGCCTGGTCCCCCCTGTCTCCTCCTCGTTCCCCCTGTCTCCTCCTCGTTCCCCCTGTCTCCTCCTTGTTCCCCCTGTCTCCTCCTCGTTCCCCCTGTCTCCTCCTCGTGACTCCTCCTCCTGTCTCTGTGCTCCTGATGCTGGAGTAACTGAAGCCCTTAGAAGAAGGCAGGAGACAAAGGAGACAAACCTCTCTCTCTGTCTCTCTCTCTCTCTCTCTCTCTCTCTCCCTCCCCCCCGCCATGTCAGATAACTTATCTCCGGCTCCATCAGGTCAGTGTCATCCTCTGACTGCGCTCCAGAGTTGACCTGCTTTTTCTACGAAAAGCCAAGCTGCTCTCTTCTCAGCAGTAATGAAATCTCGGCGCCTGGTAAGCATGAAGCAGGCAGGCTAGAAGAGGAGGAAGAGGAGGAAGAGGAAGAGGAGGTGTTGTTTGTGTGTTTTTTTTTTTTTTTTTTCAACCCTCACTTCTATGTCACTCTGTGTGAATAGCTCTCTCCGGCGCTAAGTGTGACCCCCGAAGTGACATGAGCATAGCTCTGTCTCTGCTGTAATCTGTGAGTGGAGTTGGCAGGTCAGGATTGCTGACACCAGCCTGTCCTTCTCAGCACTGGTGTGTCATGTGCAAGGTGGAGCTACAGCAGGACTACCTTGATAAGTGGATGTGGAGACGTAGCGTAGAACGGCACAGAAGTGTGAATGCTGTGCTACTGTATTAACTCTGGTTGTAACTCTACAGAGCGGTGTAACAACTCTGAAACTGTTACTGTACAGGCAGTAGTGTACTGGAGTAGTGATAAGGGGAAATGTACCGGGAAGGCTGGTGGCAGGGGTAGACATGGGAGGCTGGTGGCAGGGGTAGACATGGGAGGACGGGCCTCATTGTAATGAGGAATGGTATCCAACATGGGTTTCGACCTCCACCAGCCTTCCGCTGAGCGATACACATACCGCAGGGGTGGAACAGGCCTATTGAGGACGTTCTTCAAGAGGAGGGGAGGATAGGGAACCTCAGGCGTAGAGGTTAGAGGTTAGACCATGCTGAGGCATGTTTCTGTCATCTCCATGGAGAAGCGCAGTAAGCACACAGGGATCTGCGCACGGAAGGAGAGATGAAAAATGAGAAGCGGTTTGGAATTTTGATGAGATCGGGGAGAAGGCGTAACAACGGTCGTCACAACAGGCTCACCGGGACGCATTTGATTACAAAAGGGAGGGAAGTGTGTGTGTGTGTGTGTGTGTGTGTGTGTGTGTGTGTGTGTGTGTGTGTATGTGTGTGAGAGCGTGAGCGTGAGCGTGAGCGTGAGCACTTTGATTAGGCGTCCCTGCAGAGGCCCACTTGTAGGATGGCATCGTTGACAACCCTCTTCTGAGCGGGCACCTGCACCAGAAACTCAAGAGGAAAACGGAACAACTCCTCAGCACTAGGGGGTGCTGTCTGTCTCAGTGGAGGCATTTCACTTCGGGGGACGCAAGCAAGGTAATCACAAACTGAGGTCTGAGGAGATGAAACAGCGGCCTCTGAGCCCTCCCTCCCCATTCCCCACCTCCAGGGCCTTTGTACTCACACTGGTTACGTGTTGTCACAACACCGCCGAATGTGGCGGAGGATGGTGGAATGCCTCAGAGGTGCCCCGCGCGGGGCCCCCAGTGTGAAACTCGCTCTCAAGGTTACTGGCGTCGTAAGCCTTACTTCTTACTAAACTAAGCTGCATGGAAGGAATCTTATTAGCTTCATAAATAACAAAGAAAAAACAGCCTTGCCATAACAGTCCACTTAGAATAGATTTTTATGCACATATATTTATTTGAAATAAAAGAAATGCCGCTTCAGTACTAATTGCGAGATGAAAGGAAAGATTTAAAATATGCTATGCAGTGCAATGAACTCGCCAAACTTTTGTTTGAGAAACCACAGGATATGGTATAGTCAGAGGAGTAATGCCATTGAAAGAACACATCCCCCTTTTTTTAACCGTATAAATTAGTATCAACAAGACAATATCTTTTCACAATTTGGGTTCACAAAAGGATATCAAACAAACATTTCAGTCCCTTTGTGTCCGTTTGCCCTGCATTCCTCTTCAGTGTGCCGCGTGTCGGAGCCAACACAGGAGGGTTCACTTAGAGACGATGTATGGTTGTGTCTCCGTGGGAGGGAGGGAGGGAGGGAGGGAGGGGTTTGGCTGGCTGTGGAGAGGCCCTTGACCTTTCTGAGATGAGTCCCCCGCCCCCACCGGGGTGATGGAGAATATCTGATTGCTGATTATGAGTTTATTCCCCCGCCGTGCTGAGCGGTTTGCATGTCGGCATCCATCCCTCCCCAGCTGAACTGATTAAGGAGATGGGGATGATGCTACATCTCAGAGCGATTGCTAAAAGGCTCTCACAGAGCCTGGTAATCTGGAGTGCAGCAGCTGGCAATCACCCAGACACTGGCTCGGCTCGACTCAGCTCGGGAGGCTTCTGGGTTGTTTTGTTGTTGTTTTGGGGGGGGGGAGGGGGGGGGGGGTTGTTGTTGTCTTTGTTCCCCTGGGCTCCTTGTTTCTGGATGAGAGCTCTCCCAGTGCTGAGTGCAGGTCCTTGTCTGCCCAGCTCCCCGCCTGCTCATGCCCAGGCTGAACAAGCGCAGCGTCAGCACAGCCTCTCTCTCAAAGTCCCTGGATGTGCTTATGATCACCCTCTTACGGGAGCCCAATTTGGGCCGAAAAATGATCGCCATTCCCTGATGAAAAAAAAACAAGCTCTGCCTCATAGGCTGATCTTCCAGTTAATATAGAGAGCAGAAGCATCAGATAAATTGAAAGAAATGGCTCCGATGTTGCTTGAAGAGAACTTTTTATTTGAACATAGAGGGGGACATTTGCGAGTTTGCTGTTTAATTGATCTCTGTTACCCTGAAACGAATGGAATTTTGTTGCAAAAAGCTCACATGACTGCTTTATTTTGCTTAAAGGGATCTGTCGCTAAGTTACAAATCAGCAGCTGTCTTCTTCAACTTTTTTGTTTTTGTCAATAGTTTCAGGGGAGAAGAACACGGTCCTGTTCCCTCCTGTGCTGATGGCTGTATTAAGGCCTTTCATGTGTGACTTTAGGGCAACTGAGGAGGAATCTGCCCAAACAGAGTGTTCTCAATTATTATCAAAGCCGTGCAGCCCACTGCTGCACTCTAATGACTTCCCACTGTCAAGCGCATTACCCGCAGTTTTACATCACAAATCATGTCCTCTAGTCATCCACTGAAAAAATAGAATATACGTATGTCTAGAACTAAGTTTACTGTATGGTTCAATTGTACTGCTGGGGACCACACTTTCTCACATACGTGTACGTACACACACACACACACACACACACACACACACACAGAGAGAGAGAGAGAGAGAGAGAGAAAGAAAGAAACCACCATGTGCTCATATGTATTCACACAGTACATTGCTACACATCTGAGAGCTAATTCGGAGCTTATGTTCCAATGACTATCTGTGCTCTAAAGTTAACGGAGCACCAGATGTGACACCGTCCTCAGTACTCAGAAAACAAATGGCTATCGTCTGCGCTGTGCTTCCTTTTTGTAAATGAAATGTTACAGCAGATCCACTGCTGTGGTGGGAGAGACACAACATGTTCCGTGTGAGAGCCTAACCACAGCCTCTGTGAGCGCAGACGATGGTGGCTGGAGAGAGCCTCGGCTCACAGACAACAACACAGAGCGGGGGGAGGGGGGGGAGGGGGGGGAGGGGGAGGGGGAGGGGGGAGGACTGTGGGGGTTTTTGTCACCGAGTGAGTGAGAGAGACAGAGAAGGGGATGTGTTCGCTTAGTATTTGAAGCTTGGTGTCGTGGGGCGGCGGGGGGGGATGTGGTTTTAACGTATATGTGTTTGAGAGGAAAAAAATGATCATTAATTTGTTAGTTGTGCACGCATGTGTGAGAGTTTGCTTTCTTGCCCGCCCGCCCGCCCGGTAGATTTTTTTAGGCAATGCATGTTTTGCAGAGAGTATTTTAATGGCAAACACCACTGGCCACATCATTGTCATCGTTGACATATCAACTTGTTACAGTTCATCAGTGTTAGAGTAAAATGGCGAGTTAACCTCTCTCCATCACACTTCTGTATACTGCTTCTTTCATGGCTGGGTCCTCTGGAGAGCAGGGGAGGTAGGAATCAGAGGATGGAATGAGGAATGGTATCAAACACAGGCTCGTTGTAATGCATTCCAATTCCATGCATTACAATGGCTGTCCTCCGATTTCTACCTCCACCAGCCTCCCCTGCTCTGGACAGAGGTACCACAGTAACTAAACAGGAGGAGGTTGAGCGCTTTCACACTGAGGATGATCAGACCTCTGCGGCAAAATAGTGCACTTTAGGATAGCATGCTTGTTCATGGGCAAGGCAGTGTTGAAAATTCTGTTTTGATCTTTGACAAATTACATGGGCATTGATTAGATTATAGTGCCTTCAGTCTTTGATCTGAAGGGTGGAAATGTTATTTCTTGATTCTCTGGTTCTGGGATTATTATAATTTATACATGAGGGATTTGTTTTTCCCAAGCTTGAACAATCTTAAGTAAACACACTGGCTATTGTGTTCGTTTGTATTATTCTACTCATTAGCAAGCCCTGTGGTAATTAAACAGTGTAAGCTATAGGCCTATGTCTGGAGATGGAGAGACATCATTCAAATAATTCCTTTATACTCTAACAGAGCATATGAGAAGATATGTTTGATCAGTTTCTCCCTCAGATGTAGCTCTGTAAAGACCAGATTGATCTCCTACTGAAATCATGTGCCTATACACGATAGTACGCTTTCCCAATCGCGTGTCCCGGTTGACGCATAGCCATACAACCCGCAGATCACTGGTTCCAGTAGCGCTACGGACAACGATATTTGCTAGTTAGTGTTGCTAATGCTAATGTGCGCTAATGCCTTCCCCTAACAACTTCCCCTAACCTCAACCACTCCATTCAAAGTGAATAAAGATTAACTTCTTACGTACCGTAAGTCACACAAATTCACTTTCACCCTCAACGTAGGCATATCTTAAGTTGTTGACGTATCATCAAAATCTCTTTTATGTATCAACCAGGACAAGCAATTGGGAAGGTGTACTATCGTGTATAGGCACAAGGTTTAATTCGGAGACTGTGTTGCAGAAGACATGCAGTATTTATTTTTTTACAGCCCCACCGCTGCTGCAGGATTTAGAAACCTAAGGCTGCATGAAGCATCATAGGCAAACATTTCAGGACAAATGACACTGCAGCCCGAACCAACCTACAAGCAGAATTTTTATACTGTCTGAAATAACCATCTCAGAAATATACAACCCCCTTGAGATAATAGAGGAAAAACATTCACTTACCCAGCTAGAGATACAGCACTGCCTTTACAATTACCTGGGAGTATCTCTGGCACCAGTTTTTTTTTAGATAATTACATTCAAAACACGCCCCCCCCCCTCTTAAATATCAATGTGTACATCATGAAGTAAAGGACTACATTTGATTATTTTCTATTCGCTGTCATTTAATTGTGCGGTCACAAAATGCGGTATAGTTTATTTCAGTAGTTCACAATCACTTCAAGGCACCCAGGCAAAGCTCAATTTGAACATTCTACACTGAATGTTATCCATAGGCAACAGATATATTATGGATGTTATTGATTGATGATATGCTTGTAATATAGATTTTATGTCACAGTACTACCCTTCAGCGACTAGAAAAAAAACCGATAAAAGGCTGGAATGATGCAAAAAAAAAACTACAGGAAAGGCTTTCTGGAGATTAATTTCAGTGTATGGGTCCCATTGTGCTGGAAACAAATTGGGCTTTATGGAATTAGTGTGTTTGCTGCATCTCAAATCTATTCCTGGGACATATGATTGTGTTTAATGTGATTGGATGACTGCATCGCCTTTGAGCGAAACGGAAGCGAGCCTCCCCGATTGGATTAAAGTCTGAAGTACAGTAATGACGGCTCGGTGTTTCTTCTTTTGACCTGTGTTTGTTGTCTACATACAATATGGATGGGAAGTGGTCTGTGTGTGTGTGTACTCCCCGCGCTAGGCCACTATTTGTTGAAGGTCATTTGTGATCATAACATGCCATTAATAATTCCTGAGAGGATCCAACATCTCCATCTGTTCCGCTGCATCCATCTCTCCCTTTCATAGGCAATCTTCAGGTCTCAGTCAAATCATGCCTTGAGGCTAACATATGTTTAAGGTGCTACTTTCAGTTTTGGAAAAAACATAGCTGTGGTCACACATGCTGTTCGCACATTTGCCTGTTAAATTGTGTGTTTACTCTGGTGGTTTGACACGCGCACGCACGCACGCACTCACGCACGCACGCACGCACGTACGCACAGGTCCAGTGCAAGAAACCACTGGACCTGTGTGGCAATTCCCTACTGTTCTGCATATTCTCCCAGTCAACCAGAGGTTCTACAGGGATGCAATTATCACCCTCCCTGATGTCTAGCCGAGCGGCATGACAAGGTGTTACTACAGAAATCATCAAAGCCTGATTTTAAATGACGCATTTAATTATATGAAAATTGTGTGTGTGTGTGTGTGTGTGCGTCTGCATGTGTGTGCTTGTTTGTGTGTGTGTGTGTGTGTGTGTGTGTGTGTGTGTGTGTGTGCTTGTGCACATGTGCGTGCTTATTTGTGTGTGTGTGTGTTTGTGTGTGTGTGTGTGTGTACGTGTGCACATGTGTGTGCTTGTTTGTGTGTGTGTGTGTGTGTGTGTGTGTGTGTATGCATGTGCATGTGTGTGTGTGTGTGTGTGTGTGTGTGCTTGTGCATGTGCGTGTGCGTGCTTGTGTGTGCGTGTGTGTGTGTGTGTGTGCGTGCATGTGCGTGCTTGTGTGTGTGCACAGCCTTCAGTGTTCCTTGTGTGTTGGAGCACGCCTCAGAGGCAGGCCCAGTTCAGAGGTGCCGGTGGTCCTATAGGGAGTAAATGGATGTGTTGTCAGTGGCTTGTGCTGCCCGGCCACGGCTGGCACGCCAGGAGGGGAGACATGCGGCTGGGTGAAAGATGGCGGTGCGGAGGGAGAGTGTCTGCACACAGCTGAGGCTGTGACAGGAAACAGTGAGCACTCAGCCCCCACCACTCCATCCTTCTCTCCCCATGATAGATCTCCACTTTGATTCTTTAAATAGCAGGAGGCCAGCTCTCATGATGGACCTGTAACAGAGAAAGCAGAAATCAGAGGACGGGGTACTCATTACAATGCATGGAACCAAACACGTGTTTGATACCACTCTTCATTCCATTCCATGCATTTACAAGGAGCCCCGTTCTCCGATTTCTACCTCCACCAGCCTCCCCTGGTAGACAAAGACACATTTAGATTCTGGTGATTATAAATACAGTGCATGTACAGTAGCATTGTTGGGAACAGACAGATACAATTATTGTACTGTAGTATCTGTTAGGAACTTAATTAATCATTTATATCGCTAAGTAGGGACTCGGGAGTAGTCAGGATGGGGTTTATGTTCATTTTTTTATTGGTACTTTGCGATTAGAATGTGATGTTATGTGCTGAGTCGGCGCCTGTGTCTGTGAGTATCCACACCATACAGGCCGATATCCGCCTTGAGCCTTTGTGTTCTTGTTCTGACCAGCCAGTCCACTCACATCACTATCACTATCTAAACTGCTTAGCTCGACCTATTGTAGTTTCACGTCTCTGCTGACTCATTGGCCTGTCAAGAGCTCTCTTCCTTAGCTCGTCTGTGTGCGTCCAGTCCACACATCTCTCATCTCAAGCTATGGAAATTAATTCTTTACAACAGGAACGGCGGTACACAAATACGATGCGAAATGAGAAAAAAAAAAAAAAAAAATCGATCTTTTTTTTTCTTTTTTTTTCTTTTTTATCTGAAAGATTCATGGTTCATTATAATAGTTCATGTTTTCCTTGAAACCAAAAAGCTGATTTTAACATGACAGAGAAAGTGAATGGATGACTAAGTGTAAGTCCGTCAGGTGGTGTGTTGGTAGGTGACTGGGGAGGGTAATAATAGCAGTACAGTAAGAGGTGGTGTGCTGCAGCGGGCAGAGGCTCAGATTAACATGATAAAGAGGGACTGATTGAGCTGCGCACGTCCACGGGAAGCTGGGCTTCGGGGGTTCAAGGTTATCTGGACAAATCACACTCCTGTTTCCATTCATTCCCTCTCAGACCGACCAGCTCGTCTTGGGCAAACCGCCAAATTAGCAATTCTGATGTCTGTCGAGCAGGTCTGGCAAGGGAATGCCTGTGAATCCTAATGACATGTTTAAAGTGCATATTTGTCAGGGGGGAAGAGCTGCATGTATGAAATAAGCAATCTCTATACATTTATCACCACTTAATATATATAACACTGTTGAGATGGGCGACCACAGACTTCTTCAATAGGGTTAAATGTACCAGGTCTCTCCTTAAAAGAGTTCTGAGATATGTAACACAAAGTCCTGGATATTAAATGAACATTTATGGTGATGGACTTTAAGAATGCATTTTCACATGGTAGTAATTTGAATAAGAATAATATCAGAACCAGTACTATTAGACCCAATGTCAGCCCGCTAATTGAAAAGGTTCTGTTCCACATTCCGCTCCATCCTTATATTTTGATATAACGGTCAGTGGTGATTTCCTTGGTTCAGATGATTGAATGTGAATGTGTAGGTAAATGCCCCACCCTAAACCCAGTGTGTCCCAGCTTCACTTGGCTGGCCATGCTGAGTGAATGGATGGCTGAGTGGGTAGAAGGGATGGTGAGCTCCTGTCCAAACAGACAGGCTGGGAATGGCCACTGCATTATGTAAGAGGGTCTTATCAGGCCCTACCTCCTGCCTGGGCACAGTCAGCCTCCCATTCCTCCCCCCTCCCCCCGCTGCCTGGGTGCTCCCAAAACATGGTCCTTCATTAGCAGGGCTAAATATCCCTGCTCTCTGCAATCTCTATCATTTCTCGCCTGGAGGCAATTCGATAATTACCTGTTCTCATTTCCCCTCCTTCTGGCCAGTAGGGAAGTGTCCTGACTGAGTTGCGTTAGTTTGCACGAAATATTATCAGAATATTGCACATTTTCCCATCCGACAGGTTCTGACACAGGAAATATGGAGTCACTGTGGCGATGATTGACAGCTGTCTGTCTTTAATGTTCCCTCTGAGCATAGCTGCTTTGTTCTTGCATTGAGGCAGGAATGTTGATAGGAGGTGGAATGAGTGTTTCATGTGTTATAAAGGCTTTGCTTTTCCTCATTCTGGTAGCATTTCTGGGCAGCATTATGCATTGCATTGCACTTTGTTGCTCGTGTGTAGGCGGGAAAGAACTGGCAGGTTTTCTGAATGTAACCTTACCAATGGGTCTTTCCCTTGGAAAGCTATCTACAATATCCTCTTGCTAGGTTAGCGATGCGTACCATATGAGTGGGCGGGGTGGTGAGGTGTTATATGTAAGTGTACGTGGGAGGGCCACCCCTTCTTTGGGAAAACGCTATTGTGGTCAGAGGTCCGTGAAGTTCGATATCCTTTTCTACGGCAGTTTATTCAGAACTATAAGCCATTTCCAAATCCTCTGAATCAGGACATGGATCTGCTCTGCCACCAGGAGTGAGTGGCTCCACTGGGCAGAAACTCAGTGGATAGCGGCAGGTATGGCTGATAACAGAGATAAACCCAGGACTTGTATCTGATCTTGATACGGAGCAGCAGAGCCTCATTTCCTGGCAGCTACTGTTGAACTCCCACTGTAAACGCCCGCTACTGGAGTGAAAATATGATTTTTATTTGAAAAATGTCTGCTCCTAGAAGGTAATGTCACGCATGGTGTATATTTGACAAAACCGGGCTCTCTGACCGGCGTGGGCTGTGCAGGGCCGGAGTACATGAGGACAATGTGGATGTGGGGTTTGGGAGAGGGCTTGTCGTGCAAGGCTCAGCTCACCGCCGCTTCTGAAGAAGGTACCTGGGACCGGACTAGACTCTGTAATTGGGTTCACACCGAGTCAGTGGCTGTCACTTGTGAAGAGAGACGATCGAAGCCTGCCTGAAGACGCCCTTAAATGGCTATTTTCAAATGAAGATTGAAAGTTGAAAGGCCCTGTTTGTTAAGTAGAAAGCCTGGTTAATGTGAGGCCGTGATGGATGTACATGCCTAAGCCCTATCAGTGTCTCCCCTCGCCGTTCTTTAGGGAGCCGCGATGATTGGACACGCGGTGACGGTCACTTTAATCTCTAATGAAGGCCCCTTCCCAAGGCCTGCCCATCAGGGGGATTGTGGCGCTAGTGCAAATAGCAGCAGAAAAATAACCCTAGAGACATAGTCATGCTGTCATTATGGTCTAATTCAGACAGAGCTTTGATGAAAAAGCCACAGTTATACTCCTCTGTTTTCAAAGACAAAAAATCCTCTGGACTGCTGTGGACTGCTTCTAGCCCTTTGTAAGTGAACTGCAGAAGATCAGTCCAGTGCTGGAGGCTCAGTACGTTCCCTTCTCCAATCATCCTCTTAAGGTGCTTACGTACCCTGAACCCTCTCATCGGGGACTGGCCTGTATGAGGGTGTCCACTTGTTCTGTTTCTGTCAGCTGCTCACCATTTTCCTGTGTGTGTGTGTGTGTGTGTGTGTGTGTGTGTGTGTGTGTGTGTGTGTGTGTGTGTGTGTGTGTGTGTGTGTGTGTGTGTATTTGTGGGGGGAGGGGGGGCCTTAGACATTTGTCCTACACAATCTGGTACAGGATATTCCAGGACCAGCGGGCTGAAGCCTCTCAGCATGAAAGTGATCTGGTTTAGATCTGATCACAGCAGCATGGCAGAGTCCACAGAGAGGTATACAAAAGGGTGTGATGTAAAGTAATGGTTTGTAAGCCTACACGTACGTAAGCCTTGGAAATATTTCTAACATATTACTGAAATAAAGAGGAAATACTGAGCTATAGGCCTACACCCTCCCAACCCCCTTAACCTGTACAGATATCTCTTGGAAGTGCTGCGTTACTGGACTGGCATGAGACAGCCATACTAGAGGACCCAGCATGGAGACAAGAAGACGGGTACATATTTGACTCTCTGACAGCTTTGCTACTCGATTTGTGTTCTGACACATCCTCTCCTCAGACAACATGGACGACAGCAGTTGGCAAGTCATTGGAATAATCTTCTCCCTGGTAGTGATTTAGCTTTCATGACTGCAGCTTACCTCAAATTGAAAATACATTTAGATAAATGCCTTTGCTGCCCCGACAAATTATACAGCTGTAGCTCAGAAGAGCCATCTTGTTTATTTTGGGTGTAAACGAGCAATCAGAGAAAACAAACAAAAAGTATTACGAGGGCTGGTAGATTAATAAGCATGGTACCCAGCAGTGAAGATGCTAATGATTAGCTTTCAGAATAGCCCACCTCCTCATCATGGTAATTATAGATACTATATCATTATTAGATCAAGTATTCACTACAGATTATGGAGATAATTGAGGCTCCTTCTTGGATTGCCAAGTTCCCTGTTCTGCCAATTATGTCTAAATTGCTGCGGAGGAGAGCGTAAGAAACACATACAGTATGTTGTTGTCCATAGACTGTCGTCACCAACGTTTTTAAAGGGAATGTCGTTAAAGCTCCCCCTACTCTCTCTGTCTTTGTTTGTCTCTCTTTCACACACACACACGCACACGCACGCACGCACACACACACGCACGCACACGCACACACACACACACACACACATCAATGTGAATGTTGACAGTGGTAAGATGAGGCTATGTATGCGATACATTGTTTTTTTTTCCCCTCAGCCTCTGTTCTCATGTATCTGGGCAAATCCCACGGTGACGAGGCGTAGAATCTGTCATGGAGAAGGCATAAGCCTTTCATATGCATAGCAGAGATAAGAGACAGCCATTTTATCAGGCGGGCTGTCTCTCCAACACGCTCGCATGTACGTCCCCGGGAGCGCCTCCAGAAACACGGCCCTTTAATGACACGGCCTGCATTCGCCAAGAGGACGCCCGGTTTGATCAGAGCCCTAACCTGACAATTACGCCAATTACACAAGGCAACGATGTTGACAAACACGCCAGGAGAATAGCTGCAGTCGACTCGGTAGCTGTGTGTTCAGGAGTCCCCCGCCGCGACCTCTTCTGTAATTTAACTAACCACGGAGGAGAATCGCAACGTGTTTTTTTTTTTCCGGAGAAAAACTCCCCGAGCCATGTGTTGTTTTCCGACGGGGTGCCAGTCATGCCAAAGAGAACAGACTGAGAGTAATGGATGTGGTGTGTCAAAGAGGGAGGGAGGGGGAGGGTCTCTCCTGATCTTCATCACTCTTATGTGGTTTGTTTAGAATGATAAAGACGATAGTGTTACATGTGCGAAAAGCACTGAGCAGAAAAGCCGGTCTTACTGAGGCGAAGGGAGCATGTAGAAAGTTGTAGCTGCGCAGCTCGTGTTTCCCCTGAGGATTGGATCCCAAACACAGCTCCACCACCATTAGTGGGTACTCATATAACCCTTGAAGTGGAATACGCCTTTGGCACCTGAATGTGTTGACTTCATGCCATATGAGGTGAGAAAGGAGATCCAGCCAACATGCTGGCTTATTAACAATGCAGGGCAAGAGCCATCCAATTGGTAATGCAGCGGTAAGCGCAGAAATCTTAGCAAACAGATACAGAAATACAAAGCCATTGTATCCCTAGTTGTTTTCTAATTAGCTCTATTTGATAAAGGTCAATAAATACAGTGAGTTTTTTTGTTAGAGTAAAGCTAGGCCAATTCAGCAAGTTCCTAAGAAAAGGCTATTTATTTCAGTTGGCTAACAGCAAACATCTGAATATGATAAACAACTTGTATCATTATCCAAAGAAGAGAAAATAATATGTCCTATTGTTGCACAATGTTCCTTGCATACGTCTTTGCATTTCAATTATTGATGCTTCATGAACACAAACACATGATTCTTATTTTCTCTCTCATAATCATTGGCATGGAGTATTCATTTAATAAAATTCAGAAGCATTATATGATGAGGTGCGTATGCGGAAGGTTTGCCATATTACGTTTTACAATATTTCTTGGGAGGCCTGTTGTCATGGTGAAGCAGAGCTTCAGCTCCCCTTCCCTGGCAAGCATTAGCCTATGATGGAGCATCTACTGGAAGGCACCAGAATGCTAACGCCAAAGCTTCTTCTTTTCTTTTTCTTCTTTCTTTCTTTTTTTTAAATGTATTTATTTGTTGTTACCACCATAACGTCCAGGTCAGGACATCATTGTAGAGCACTGAACCTTAGCTCAGGTCTGGTTACCTTACCATAGATGGAAATCACCAGGGTCATGAGTTCGTTTTTTTATCCTCCGTTACCTGAGAGGTGAGATTATAGGCCTAATCCCTGTGATGGTGTCGGGGCCTGGGCATGCCATGCTTATTATATCTCCTCCCAGGCGTGGCCTAGTGAACAATCCCAGACCCCCGGATCTGCCTGCCTCTCACTCTCGACAGTTACATAACCTGCACTTAACTTAAGTTGACAAACAAAGGATAGAGGTCTGACGGTCATTGGGACAGTGGGAATGGAATGCTTTCATGTGAGCACTTGTTCATAACAACATGATGTGATCTGTTTGGAGGGGAGAGGGCACTAGCTCTCCAAAGAGCCTCCACAATCACCGTGAGATTTACTCGAGAAATGGATCTCGTTAGTGTTTGAGGGTACGTATTCTGGAGCGCTCGATTGATATTCACTGCTGTGGTTGATTGAGACCTGCCGCGCTATAGACCAGATTGATGTGTCTGACTCACATAGTCTACCCACCCATACTCCCCCCCCCCCTGCAATATGTTCCCTCCAGACCCTGTCATATCTTGAGGACACAATGAACCCCAAGGTTTTAACCGTTACTTAATCAGTTCAGCTGCATGTAAAAGTAGCCGCCGGTTGGGCCAGTGTGCCCTTACCTGCCCACACTCAGAGGCCTGTGATTTATACCGCTATCTGATGAGGGGAGGATACAGGATCCATTAGCAGCCATCTAGATTACATCAGACCCCACTGCCACGAGCCCCACAAGACCATTGGATGGTTTAAGGACAGTTTCCCTGCATGGACGTTGCGTAACAGAGACGTTATGTGAAAGAGAAATGCTATTTTGAAACAGTAGCAGGGCGATGTTTGGAGATGGACATGGTTGAGTTGTTGTGTCGTCCTTTCTTAAGATTACTCTTCAAAATGTGATTATTTGTTTTTGTTATGTTCAATGCTTCCATGCTTGTTTATTGGTTAGGAAAGAGTAACTATAGACAACATCAACAAATGTTTTGAGCACCAATATATATTTGAGCATCCAACAGGAAGGACATGAGGCCTTCAAAACATCCAGTATTAATATGTTTGATCATTCAGAATGGGCTGGAAAATACTTTTGCTATCCAGTTAATAAGCAGTAAAACAACCTGTTCTTTCCAAGTGATTTCTGAGAACTTTTCAGGACATTGTAATTATTGGCAAGGCATGTCAAAGCCAAATTCAGATAACTGTTTGGAAGTCTCCATTTCCAACCAGTCAACTCTCTTTTTAATCTGCCTTTGGTTTTGATAAGGGAAAAAAGAACGTCAATCAGCCAAACTAATGGAATATGCGTTTTGTAATTCGCTCAAAGGGAACGGTAAATTGAAAAGAGTTTGCAACCTTTTAACACACGCAGACACACACACACACGCACACACACACCAGCGCTGACAGTCAAGCTCCATTATCTGACAGCTGGAGAAGTTAAAAATAACTGTGCTCGCAGCAAATTAGACGTATCATTTGGCTTCTAAAGTGAGAGATGAATCTATGTGTGAACGCTCCTGCCACACCGTGACACAAGGGCAATATATCAGCCTCTGTTTGTCTGTCTTTTTCATAAACTCCAAATGGAATAGTAAACAGATGAAGCAATTTTGTGCAAAGAGTATTCTCAGAGTCTGCCCCATCAATGTTACCGTCAGCAGCAACCCAGTCACCGTACTACTCTGCATTACTCTGCTGCATTACTGTGCTGTGCACTCCCCAAGCCAAAGTGCATAAATCATTGTTTGGCTGCATACAAGGTTATTGCTATCGCTCAAAGCCAAACCTCAGAGTGTTTCATATGCTACATTTTTATCTGACAATAAATCTGACATCATTACACATATGTGCAGAGGACTTTGGAAGATTCCATCCACCCCTCGATTTCTCTTTCTCTCTTCTGTTCTGACACACCCAGAGTAGACAGCTATATGAATCTTGATTCCGACTGTCACGGTCAGGTTTTCCGTGACATTGAATAGCATCTTGCCCACTTATGCATGCATTTTATGTCAGGTGATGGAGGACATGGTGTCAGTTCCCATTTAGCATGGTAATATAAGTGTAACTGCGGGATTCCTGTTACAGTAAGGTAAGTAAAGACATTTCCATGGGGTTGCTTATGTTTCACTGGAGGTGTAAGATTACCTCTAAATACCTCACAACATCATTACTATTTCATCACTGTTTAAGCACTCACCAATGGCAGTACAGGAGGATGATGTTAGTGTCACACTCTTGTACAAGATGACCTTTCTTTATTTCCATTCTTAAGACTCCTGCTCGTCACTTGTGAATATTGCATGGCCTTCATGTCCAATGTGCAAATGTAAATACATTTACTGTATTACCAGAGGATGTCAGTGAAGTTGATGCTATCAGAGGTACAACAAGAGGTCTGGGTTTATCCGCGCCTAAAACATTTTTAAAACAGGATTATTTCACTGTGTGTTTGACTCTACATGATATTAATTCAACATGATATTATTAACAATGGCATATACTGTGTTGAAGAGATCCTGTTCAAGGACAGCTAGACTGACTGAATGAAAGCCCACCTCTCTACATGCCATCCTGCGCTCACTGACACATGTGTTACTCATGATGTCTCTCATTAGAAAAATATTAATGCTGGAGGCATCTTCTCTGTGAATTCCCAAAGATGTCTTCTCATCTTTACACATCTTTTTCTGTGTGTGTGTGAGTGTGAGGGTGTGTGCGTGTGCGTGAGCATGAGTGTGTGTGTGTGCGTGTGCATGAGCGTGAGCGTGTGTGTGTGTGTGTGTGTGCGTGTGTGTGTGTGTGCGTGTGTGCGTGTGTGTGTGCATGTGTGTGTGTGTGTGTGTGTGTGTGTGGGAAGCTCTCCTAGTTGTTTTCCCTCTCTGTATAATCTCCACCCTCCTTGCACAGTGAATTTACCCTGGCCTTGAATGGGATAGGGCTCAAATTACTGCAGCGTCTAAACATCAGAAAATGCAGCCCATTAACAGAGACATTAGACATAGGGGCAAGACATTGATTGTTTAATTAACTTTCAATTAATGCATGTGTAAAGCACGGCCTGACAACTGGAGATGTACTCATGCTCTATTACTTAAAGCCTGTTTGATTTGATCCCTCATACCAATTGCCTGCCTCTTATACTCAATGCATCTAAGCCAACCAAAGAAATCTTTACGGTGCAAAAAGGAAGCTTTTTCCACTTCACGTGCACAGCAGGCACTTGGCTGCGCATCTGAATTTTGGAACCCAGTGTTAACTCTATATTTGGATTCCACTGGCATGGATTAGCGATTCTTTACTGAAAACCCACGGGATTCTGGCAGACATAAAAGAGGAGGCTGTTTGCATCCATACTATACAAATAATTGCAGGTTTCAAATCGACTGTAATTTCAAGCACCAGCTATATGGGAAGTGTGTGCTTTGATGTACAAATCCAGAATTCACGGGGGATTAGCACCCCAAAGGTTAGCAGTTGCTAATTACAGGAGATTGGTTATACATATCTAACGAGGCGAGTAGACAGTCTTAATAAATAAGAGGATTCATAAGAAACAAGGATAAGCAGTTGTGATAAGAAGCAATGTTATTTGAATCCTCGTGGAATGATACCCTGTAATGCTCTTCCTCCTCTGATGTGTTGGAATGGGAATGGACTGTGTGTGCGTTCCCATTGTGTTTACAAAAAAAACGTTGTGTGTCTGGCAATGAGATTTTCCAGATACATCCTTTCAAAATAGATTTTTATTTCTTATAAATTACCCTCTCTATTGTATTACTTCTCAGTCTCTGTAGTGTAACAAATGCTTTTTACCATATTCTACACGCAGAATATGAAGCGACATTATCATAATCCCTGGTTCCTTCCCACTAACCACCACTAGCTAAATGAATCTATTATTTTTTGCCTTGAGCGTAAGAGATGATAAAAGCAAAAGTATGTAACAAGATGCAATGAATTTAAACGAGACTTAAAATAAACCTTCCATTTCCTCTGTGTTACCTCATGCAGACCGTACTGTGCCGTGGTTGGCTGAATTTTTACCGTGTTGTGTACTTGACCTTTCGTTTAACGTATTTACCGTATTAGAACACAATGGGCTTTGCATGTGGCGTTAACCCCTTACACTCTGCCTCTACCGACATGCTTCCCCTTCTAAGATGTAGAAGAATCCACAATGGAAGCCCATCACAGCACAGTGCTCCACACATACACTTCAGTTACTCCTCCTTGGACTATAGCCCCCCCATCTGGTATTGGCTTCCCTGGCCTGGCGGGTCGGACCTGGCCAATCTGGCCTCTCTTCACATGGGCCTAAATTAAACATGTCCAGGCTGAGGCGGGCGCTCGCTTTGCCGCGGGAAACACTTCTTCATCTCCTAATGAATGTGCCTGGGGGTGTCCCACAGGGGGCTCCACTTCACCCCTCATTAGGCGAGGGGGCTGTTTCTGCATTGATGCCGGGGAGCAACCGCCTGGAGTGGGGCCTCCCACTTCATCTCTCCGGCCCACGCTCCCCTACCCTGGAATCAGGGTCTCCTCTCGGCCCTGACTCTCGACTCCACTCCCCTCCGTACTGTACTGTACCATCGCCTTATCACACGGGGCTGTTTCTGTGGAGGAGGGCACTCCACAGAGATGACAGGGACACGAGGACGGGGAGCATGCTCCTAATGGCATTTTAATGGCCTTGTTTGTTCTACCGGTGATTTATTGCTGTACATACCAGCGATAAGATTTTTATTGTCCTCCTTGATGTCGTCTGCTTTTGGGGAGGGGGGGGGGAGGGGGGGGGGGGGGGTTGGGTTTGTGCACGCACGGGGCTTGAAGTTCAGCTCTTTTCTGAGAACTTCTAATGAAGAACAGGTTGGCAGAAGCTTCAGGATTGCGCAAGAAGCTCTGCGTTTTTTTTTGGGCAAAGCATCCTGTCTCCATTAGTGTGTTTGACAGGCGTCTGCTGTGGGCCTTGGTCTGAGGGGGCACAGATTGAGTGCTGTGGCCTTGGCTGGGTGTAGGAGGAGGAGGGAGGAGTGTGGAGAGAGAGAGGAGAGGAGGAGAGGAGAGGAGGAGAGCAGTAGTGGAAGTCCCTCTCTCTGTTCAGCAGCGTCTCACTTGTTCCAACCCGTTGCAGCCCAGCCTGTGTAGCATAGCCTCAGTCTCCAGTGGAAAGTATCGACTGCTTCCTGCCGTTAATGAAGCAACAAAGCATGGCCGCGGTGCTTCCCGGTTTTGCGGAGAGGCGGGAGGGATTTGCAGCCTGTCAGCTGACTCTAAGAGCCTTTGCATAAGAGCAGAATGGGTCTGAAGAGCTGATTATTATGCCAGGGCTTTTGGGATGTGTTTATGCAATCATTAATCTTGGCACTTATTTATTTGCCTGGGATTAGAGCACCACAGCACATTCACCGGCAGTCACTGAAGCAGGTTCACCCAAAGGTAGCAGCTAGCGAGCAAGCACTCTGCTCTGCTCTGCTCTGCTCTGCTCTGCTCTGGCCCCCTGTCTGCACAATAAGCCTGCAGAGAAGACAGAAGCATGCTTTGCGCATGGCTGCTTAATCTTGCCATGTTAAACAAAACCAGGCCAGTGCTTGTAGGGCTATGAAAACAGTGGTGCAGGGGGACCGTGCCTCACTCTGTAAGCAGTCTGTGAACTCTGTGTGGCAGCAGACACTTCCCATACTCCCCTGTTATCTAGGAATGGCTTTCAGACAGGCTGCTCGAACTAGAGAAGAGCAGGAAAAGGGATTGGATTTGTGCAATGTGCTTTGAATGTCTGAAAAGTAAATTAACTGAAATGATTGAATGCTTACAGCATGATATTTACCCTTAAATACATTGTGATCATACAGTATTAGTAATAACCGTGGTTGCCACAATGATAAGGAGCCACTCAGCCCACTCGTATGTGTGGTGATTCATTTGGAAGTAATCAGCCAGACACTGCCAAGGGCAAAATGGAATAAATAGATTGATTTTTCAAATGCCTTACAAATTTCATTAGGAGTAAGTATTTAACATGTTGGCAATCAACTGTTTTCAGTCAAATCATTTTTGCACATTTAGTATCATTAAAGATAAATGGTGCATGATGGAAATGTTCATAGTTAGTTTAGACACTAATAGAGACGGGACATTTATGTATTGCTAAGTGTGTGTGTTTGTGTTTGTGTGTGTGTGTGTGTGTGTGTGTGTGTGTGTGTGTGTGTGTGTGTGTGTGTGTCTCTCTATCTCTCTTTTTCAGTTTATTTTCCTCTCTGCACCTGCAGGAGAGGACCAAGCTTTGTAGGGCAGGGTGGGTGTCTGAATAGGGCTAGCATTGGGTGGGGAAAGACAAAGGTGTGAGCTGAAAAGCAGTGGGACAGTGACTGGGCCCAGTGAACCAGGCTGGTTGAGAAAGCTCTCTTTCTGAGGTCCCATGACACAGCATGATCTCTGGAAAGGTTGGGTGCCTCTAGTTTCAGCTCTATCTCTCCTGGATCTGTGAGCAGGCAGGATTCAGTATCCCTGCTAATGTAACAAGCCCCATTTGTCTCAATCACACGTCCCTGGAAGTATCGGCTCGCCACTGATGTCATTCATCACGCCTGTCCTCTCCTGCTCTTTCACTGTTGATGAGCGAGCGCGTAGGACCTTCAGGAAGAGTGGCAGAGGTGGTGTGATTCTGCTCATCAGCTCTGCAGTGTACAGTTAAGAGAGACATTGATATAGAATAACATCCACTGCTTCAAGCACAGACGACATTATTCAAGGTCTCGTTCAAAGCAGCCGCTCCACCACGCCTTTTCACAACGCACCTTTTTTTGTATCTCATTCAAATTCAATTACGGGAGCAGAGTTCTTCAACCGACCGTATTAAGGACGACTGTATTCTTTCATCTTTGAAACAGTGTTTATTTTTCTGCTAAGCATCACCTCCACGTCTTCCCGGCAGCAGGCTGATTGTTGACCTCGGAGTAGAGCACAGCTCACACCGTGGAACATGTCATGTACCTTAAACAGATAATATAGTTAGTAGTGTGACACACCGAGTGAATGTTGTTTGATTTGTCTGTGAAAGCCACGAAGACAACTGTTATTGTGTAGTAGTGGAGCTGAGGGTAGGGAGGGCAAAAGCATAGAAATAGAATGAATGACTGTATATTTCTACAGGCAAAGCTCATGTTCTCATGTTCCGAAATTGCAGTTGATGCATTGTAGAAGAATAATTGGCCATTAGAATTTCTGTTAATTAGTCCAAACTTTGAACAAATGCCCTAATAGCGTCTTACTGTACTGTACATGCCTGCTGTAGAGAGACCGTTTGCATCAGTGTAAATGGTAGAAAAGAGTGGAGCGATGAACCTCTTTCACAGTCAATGAATTGACATCAACCATGATGTTACAGTATAGTCCAACGAGACTTATATCATTATACATGTCCCTCGTCTGCCTATAAAAAAGTAAGTCTTGCAGTCAATACATCTCCCTGTCAAACTGTCCATAATCTGACATAATTGTGATCGTTGTTTTTATTTTCTCTCCCGTTAATCCACAAAACATACGTTTGAATAATTGTCACCAATTCACACGAGGAGGGGCGCGACATCATTTGTGTTTACTGAACACCTGTTGATATTTCACTTGCACTTTATACTGTATTTAACTACAGATGTTATGGATGGACCCTGTTTTTACGTTATTAAAGGGGCAATCTGGGATTCAAACAATAACAAAGCGGTCTCAGCGCCACTTTTTCGGAACAGGGATGGGGCTGGAGAAATGAAAACACTATCAAACTCATAGACAGAGCAATGGATGTCTGAACTGACCATCTATTAAATAAAAATGATCGTTTTAACCATGTTTTAAAGCTATACAGTGTTTGTTTACGATTGCATTGTTTACAAACCAATGCAGTTCTTCATGAATCAATGGCTATATATCCTTAATTTAAAAGTAAAAAATTGTATGTATGTATGTACTGTACCAATCCAAGATTGCCTCTTTAAACAAGCGTTTTTTGCTTAAATATACATCAGCACTACACTTCAATGTAGGATCCACTGCATGTCAGCTGCCCTTCATCATTCCAGACTCATGCTGAGCACCCCTCTCTGATGGAGCAAATCAAGCTCATGATTACTATCTGGAAAGGGCCGCCGGCCTGCATTGTGTGGAACCCTGTTTTCCTAAGGAGAGCACAGAGGGACAATTAGTGTCAGCTGAAGTATTCTCCCTGCTTTCCATGTGTGTTCTGGCTCTGTGCCTCTGACCCACTGACCCCGAGCATCAGTCTGAGCTGAGACATCCAGCCCCACCCCCCTCCCCTCCCCTCCCCTCCCCTACGCCCTTACTGAGGGACAGGCTCTCACACACACACCGTCTGCCATAGGCACATCCCAGTAGGCCGCAGTCATATACTGTACACGCTCTCCACCACATACACACACACACACACCCATTCATACCGCACACATGTACCACACACAGACTCAGTACCACACGCATTCTACAGTACAGTAGATGTCGATCATCGTGTACCGCAGATCCCACAGGACGTTGTTCGGGTGTCAGTCTGCTGTATGTTAGTGTAGCATTTGTGTAGAGAAGAGTCTTATAGTGAATACGATAATATTCAATACAGCACAGCAGCAGTCACGCTTCTTACAGAGTTGCATACTAATACAGCAATTACAGTGCGGGAGAGAGAAAGTGGTAAGTCGTGGCAGTAGTGAATTCCCTTGTGCAATAGAACAAGCCCCTTTGTTGTTATGTAAAGGTTTCTTGCGAGTAATTGCAGTGGATGTTTTGAGGGTTTCATTATTTATGTTTTTTTTTTTTTTTCCTGTGTGTTTCTATGCCAGTCTGCATTGGGTTGGCCTCCCTGCAGGGATAAGGGGGGGGGCGGGGGGGGGGGGAGGGCAGAGAGGTGCTTAACTGAGCCACTCTGTCGACAAGAAGCCTCAATCAAAGGCTTTAACCACGGCCTGCTCAGCTCAAGTGGCCACGCCAAGGGTTCAAAAGCAGGAGACGGCCCTCCCCTCCTAGCTCTAAATTCAAACGGTAGCGCAGCCTAGCAGCAGCAGCTCCTGAAGCAGTCAATCAATTGGTCCTCTGTGATTTCAGCCTCAGTGATTTTGGATTTTTCCGGTGAAGTCCGGCGCCATGCCTTTGCCATATTTGCGCTAACATAACAACAACAATGCACCGTGTGCATTCTTAGATGTGGTGACGGCCTACGACACAGTGTGTTATTAAAAAAAAAGGGCCTTGAGCTTGACCATATCGCTGAAGCAAACCCTCTTAATACATTTTTTTTTGCAGCTCAGGTATTTCTTCAACTCCCCTGGCTCCCTCTATGACTAACTAGGACCAGAGGCAGGCAGAATGCACAAGTGAGTGCAGAGTCTCCAGATTGACTGTGTTGTGGCATCAGAGCACGCAGTGAGCCTCCTCTCCCTACTGTTCTTGCTCTCCTCTGGGACACACACACACACACACACTCACACACACACACAGTGACAGGGAGAGAGGGGGCGTGCCCTGTGGCACTGGAGTCCCCTGCATCGGGGCACAGCTTCACCTGTCACTGATCAGAGGGAGGAGGGGGGAGGAGGGGGGAGGGGGGGTGGAGGGGAGGAGAGAGAGGGGAGCTCAGGTGGGGAGGGCGGGCGGGCGTGCTAGGGAGGGGAAGGGGAGGGGAAGGGAGGGGTGGGGAGGGGAGGGGAGCGCCTCACACATGCTCCCCTTCACGCCGCTCGTCTGCTCAGTAAACCCAGGCTTTTGTTGTTTCCCCCAGAGTACAAGCGCACAGACTCCCAGTCAGGAAGCTCGTCAATCTTTGCCACAACAACACATAAATTAGTGCCCAAATTACTGTTCCGCTGGCAGAGAGGAAGACATGGAGAGAGATGTCTTGTGCTGCGGTTTGGGAATACTCTTCCTCCCCTCTCTCTCTCCTGCTCCCCCCGCATTGAGGGTGTCAGAATGCATTTCAATAAGGCAGTCAAGTAAATACAGAGGGGGGGGGGGGAGAAACACTGCTGTGTTGTACAGGCATCTTGACTGGGGCGGTGTTGAAATATTAATGGCCGCCCCACACACAAACAAACACAGAGACACACGCATGAGTTCACCCGAGAAAGCAGCCCAGGGCGAAGCGTCCAGACCTGGGCTTTTTAGCAAAGTCACTTCACTTCTGCTGCTACACAGGAATAATAGGAAAGTGCAGAACTGTTCCACCAAAGATGGGATACTGTATCTCCTCCAATAGAGCGGCTGGTCTCGAGTGATGTGGGATCACAGCTCAGCCTGGCAATTGATAGCTAGGAATTAGCGGGAGGCAACGTAGACAGAGACATCAAAAATGCACCATATCTATTAGGTGTTTTTTTTTCTTTCTTTCTTTTTTCTCTGTTTTACTCCTGGTGGTCAAAATATTGTGATGACTTCAGCTGTTTTTTTTTGTTTTTTGGAACGGAGGCAGTTTAAAATGATGATACAGGGTTTTGCGTGTGCAGGTGAATGTGCGTGAGAGTGTTATCTCTGAGCAGCTACACGGAAGTAAATGTCATGAGGACAGCCTCATGGTAATCAGCCAACAGGCTCCGGTCCCTAAACAAATAACACATTTATACTATTCTGTCTGTGCTCTGTACCACGTCTGTCCTTTGCCACTGACATTCAAATAACCTTTCTTCTGCCGTGCAATTGGGAATAAAAAAAAAAAAAAAAAGAGCACATTATGTTCTGTTACACGACAACATGACAGCAGAGCCTTGGCAGATGAAAAGAGGCAGGATTTGAGATTTGAGATCTTGTTAGTCTGTCTGTTTCTCTATGGCTGCTTCTCTGTCAGTGGAGGCTGGGGAGGTAGACATCGGAGGGACGGGGCGTAAGCTGTGTTTGATACCGTTCCTCATTCCGTTCCATGCATTACAATGAGCCCCTCCTCTGATTCCTGCCTCCACCCAGCCTCCCCTGTTCTCCATGTGACTTCCATGAGGATCCATTTAGAAACCACTCCTGTTTTGATCAAGACACAGCTGATCTCAACTGCCAAAGGGGCAAATTAATCTGACAGGGTAAACAGGAGCAAATCATGGAATTAAAAAAATGTGCTTATGGTGCACTTGCCACCTCGCTCTATTTGCCCTTTAAAATCGTATGTTGTCAGCGTAAACACTCTCTTTTTAGAGATTGTACCAACAGATTATTGTATCGTATCGTACGATAGGCTCGTCAGTAATCACGTGTCCTTTTTCAACATTTGTCCCGTTGTCATGTTGTGAAATGTTTAAGAGGAGAATTTGATTAAACTCTTATTTGTCCCTGTTTGCTGGATTGGAGAGCCATTGTTAATCTGCCCATAATGCTGCCCTGTACACAGGCCTAGCATCGCTGTCCAATCACTTACATAATCTCCAACATGAGCCCACTGGCTTGCGTCATTTGGTCACTGACAGCTGTCAACACACACACTCACATCCCCCCCCCCCCCCCCCCCCCCTCCACACCACACACAGAACAACAAGCAGAGACTCTATCCAGAGCCATCTCTCTCTCTCTCTCTCTCTCTCTCTCTCTCTCTCCCTCTCTCTCTCTCCAAATGGGTTGCAGTCAGAACCACATCCATAATGGACCTTGACAACAAGCCCATATCTATCACTGCAGCCTGTCATTCATCGATCATCTGCTGTACATTACCACAAAACATACCCTTATCGATCATTACATCACAACGCCGACAGAAACGGTTGATGTGGACAATACAGTACAGTACATCTCAATAGTCATCTACAGATCAGCATTTGGTGCTCATTACCCTAGCTATCGAATAGCAGTGGCGTAGCCCAGTAACGGGTTAAATGTTTCAGCATTATGACGACGGCCTTGTAATGTTTGGGATAATCTTAATCCTCTGAGGTTATGTCAGTCGTCCAGTGGTTCAGGAAAATGTGAGCTCAGTTGGAATAACGAGTGCGATTTCTTTTTTTTTTTCTGTCGTGATTTATCGTTTTCAATATTTCCACTGGCTTGCACAGATTCAGTTTTCATAGTAAATCTTTAGTTCCCCCGAAAAAAGAAAAAAATAAGAAATTGCTTTGCTTGTGTGAGATCTGGGATCGCACGGTTGTGAAGAAAGTCAGGCCCTGAAAGGCACATCATTAGGGAATCTGAAGGTGCTAATGCTAGTGTTTACCTCAGGAGATGACTGGGAGCGTATCTCCAAAACAAGCCCGTCGACGCTGAGTACGGGTCGCTATACAACATCAACCGCTCGTATCAGAACATCGCTGCTGCCAAAACAATCCACCTTTTTAAATATTTCACACACCCTTCAATAGATTTTTGTCAACATCTCCCTTTTTCTAGTTCTCCCAAATGAATGCTCTTCAGGTACAAATGAAGCAATCGCGCATTTTAGCGAGGCACAGGAGTAAAAGTGCTCGGTCTGACAATGACTTGTCTTTGTGGTGCTTATGTCAGCGCTAAAGCTGTACAGGAAGGCAGTAAGCTATGACAGGTTCCCGATGAGCCGTTAGCATGCGTAAGGCAAACCCAGAAAACCTTCTCTGTTTTATTCCTTTGACTATTTTCTGTCCGTTTCCTAGGCCTTTTGATAATAAGTGAGAGTGCTCCAGTATTCCAGAGAGGGAAGATCTGGGGAGGCTGTGGAGTACACAGTGAAGGGCAGAGGGGCACACAGACAGGGCTTGGCCTCCTCCATTGTACATGTGCTCTGAGTGACACGTCATCCTCTCCGAAGGGCCTCCTTGTGTGTGAATCAGTGTCCTTGAACCGCAGAGCAACGGTCACAGACTGTCAGACAGACAGACAGGCAGGGAGGCAGATAGACACACAGACAGACAGGCAGGGAGGCAGATAGACACACAGGCAGGGAGGCAGACAGACAGACAGACAGACAGACAGACAGACAGACAGGCACAGGCAAACAGACAGACAGGCAGACAGACAGGCAGGCAGACAGACAGACAGACAGACAGGCAGACAGACAGACAGACAGATAGGCATACATACAGACAGGTAGGCATACATACAGACAGGTAGGCATACAGACAGACAGACAGACAGATAGGCATACATACAGACAGACAGACAGACAGAGCCCCTCGAACAAGCTGTACCCAGTGACGGTACATGAGACCACTACACAGACCCTCTCCCCATGCTCCATCACCATTGTCAAAGCAGCCCTCACCAGGGTTTGATCCTCCACCGAGGACATTAGTCATTATCCCTGTTCAGGCCTTATGTTGATGGGTATTTTGTAATGGTGTGAATATGCTGCGGTGTGATTCACACATTATCTGGGCGTCCCAGCAGGTCCCCTCTCTCTCTCTCTCTCTCTCTCTCTCTTTCTCTCTCACTCACTCTCTCTCTCTCCCTCTCTCCCACCACTCTCTCTCCCTCTCTTTGATGTGTGCCGAGGCCATCTCACAGCACTGTGAGGAAGGGGAGGATGCTGAGATGGGCTTTAGCATGGCTGCCCGTCTCAGTGTGCCTGGCTTTGATGTGGTAAACAGAGCGGGCAGGGCTGCCTGGCAGGCAGGCGGGCAGAGGCAGGGAGGCAGGGAGGCGGGCAGGCGCGGTGAATGGGATCAGCGGCAGTGCACTGGTCAAGCCCAGGCGAGGCCAGGCAGCTGGCCGCCTGCCTCACACAGAGAGGGCGGTTAACACCACGGCTCGTGTGTCAATAGATATTGACTCCCAGATCTGGAGTGCTTAAGTACAGGCCCCCTTTTCTGTTTGACGACCTCCCCTGTGTGAATTCATTTTTAAACCACTCACTCCGTATCTCGAGTGTGGTCTGGCAGAAGGCAGGGGGGGGAGGGGGGGGAGTTGGACGAGGCATTCAGGAGAGCGGTTTGCACATTCATACCCGAATATTGCCTTAAACGATTGGACCTAGGTGACTTAGGCGTATTTGATCTTCGTTATGTCACGATTCGGTATTCATTCGCGATCCTTCTCCCTCAGAAAGCAGCTTATTCCACGGTGGAAAATATGGAAATGACCCCAGTCTTTTTCTCTTTCTATACAAATGTACACAAAGTGCCTACCTTAGCCAGGCAGGCTGGTGACAAAACAATGTTTCACTGTTGAGTGAACAGTGCATCCAGAGGCCTGTTTGGTGGTGTTGATGGTGATGATGATGATGGTGGTGGAGGAGGACTGAGAGGGTGTTCGATACAGATGCAGTAGCTGGTGAGGCTGTGTGCACTCAGGTCCTCCCTATCCTGCAGATAGGGCTTTGTGAGGCATGCTCATCTGTGTGTGCCCGGCTTAGCTCTGCCCGGCCAGGCGCCCTGCCGTTTCTGCTCCCACTGCCTTCACCTGATGTGGCACAGCCTCTGTCAGGCCTGAGCGAGCTCCCAGCCAGCCCTGCCTCTTCAGGGGGAGATGAAGGCATCTCGGAGCTTCGCTGGGGGAGGGGTGGGGGGTGGGGGTGGGGGAGGAGGCTAGCAGCAGCAGCAGCAGCAACAGCAGCAGCAGCCTAAGCCTGGAGGCTGGAGCTCAGAGCCTGGAGCCTGTGGGTTGGGTTAGATAGGGATGGGGGGGGCTGGGTGATGGGGGGGGGGTGTGTTGGTGGAAAGCTTGGTTCAGAGGGTGCGACCGCAGTCATGGGCCTGCACTGCCACCCAATGGCCAGGGTGCGCCATCGCAGCCCCCCCTCCCCCCACCGCCCCTTGTATCTCTACCACCACCACCACCACCACAACCACAGCCAGCCCTAATTACAGCACGCTTCAGTTGTTGTGAGTGCATGTCAGAACAAATTATGTAAGTAATGAGGCTGAAAATGCTAAAGGAGTCGAAACACACTGCACCGCTAATGCTCATGCAGGGAGAACACAAACACAAACAATGGGAGAGCACTGCCCATAATGCCAATGTTCAGGAGGAGATAACCAAAACAACAACTACAGACTCGACACAATGCAGGGAGAAAAAAAAAAACTCACAACGATTAATTATAAAGTAACCCCCCCCCCCCCCCCCCCACACACACACACACACACACACACACACACCCCCGCCCCTTCTCAGCGAAAAAGCGTGGCTCCTGGTTAGTTGTTTCTCTGTAACTACAATCTCGGGCAGACCTGGGTGCATTAGCCTCCATTGCACATCTCATCCGAGCTGTTTGTTGCGTACGAGATCTGACTGTGCCGTGTGCCTCTGCCTCCCCCCTTTGTTCCTAGTTTTTTTGTCTTTTTTGTTGTTGTTGTTGGACTGAGATGTATATAGGCTAATTCCCTGTTTACAGCAGGCTGAGGTCGTGTCTCCACCGGTCGCTAACAGAGATTCCTGAATGGATGGGAGACTGGGGGACTGGGAGGTAGAGAGGGAGAGAGAGAAACAGAGAGAAAGAGAGAGAGAGAGAGAGAGAGAGAGAGAGAGAAACAGGGACGCCGTGAGAGGGGAGGCCGTGAGTGGATCAGCGGCTCAGTGCAAAAGAGCCTCCCCTGGGTATGCCTCAGGGACACTGACATTATCCACATGACACAACAAAAGCTCCCAGGAAGCTGATTAAATGGACTAAGTCCCCTGGATTGAGCCACAGCAAAGGCCGATTTGATGTGATCAAATTCATTTGAAGGGATTGGTGGGGATGTTAAGGTGAGGTGTATCGAGGCAATACAGAGCTCCTACTGTGGACTGGAGGCGGGGGGGGGGGGGGGCGGGGGGGACACACCACACACCACCATACGCTCACAGACAGACACAGTCGGGCCTGATTTCGAAACCTGTGGGACAGACCGATGTTCGACTTTGACATATGAGCGCCCGTGCTATAGGTATCTGTTTGGAATGACTGGTAAGGACAGACAAAGTACCACATGCGGTACATGCTGAAGTGTGATAGAGCTCTGTGTGTGTGTGTGTGTGTGTGTGTGTGTGTGTGTGTGTGTGTGTGTGTGTGTGTGTGTGTGTGTGTGTGTGTGTGTGTACAGAATAGCTGGGAGGCCCTACACTAGTAGGGTAGCATCCCGAGGTGATCTTCCCTTGATTTTAGATCAGATAGTCAAGAGTGGTTCGTCTGACGTCGCGGCACGCTTTGGCGTCGGCGGCGCTGAGATGATGGCGATGTGCAGGAGGAGGGCTGTGTGATAGAGATCTCTGTAGAGAGAGAGAGAGAGAGAGAGAGAGAGAGAGAGATAAAGGGCAGCGAGAGAGAGAGAGAGAGAAAGAGACGTTTGCGTCAGTGACTGCGGTGATGATAAAGCTGAGAGCCGGGGAACAGACTGGGAGTTCTGTGGCCTCAAACGCCTGTGTGTTGTGTTTGCGCTGCCCTGTGGTCTTCTCTCTCTCTCGTACCAGAAGGCCAAGGATGGATGAGGCCTGTCCCCCCCTCCCCCTGCCCCCTCCCCCCTCCCCCCCATGCCTGTGTCCTCTACCGCTGGTGAATCACAGGCCTGTCAGCAGCCTCACACTCAATACAGCCCTGACTGAACTGTTCTGTACGTTACAGCATTACAGCAGCGTCCTCCTCCCCTTACCACTCTATAGGCCTCATAGCCACTAACCAGCGCAGTGGGAATGTTATCCTTCTTTGTGGCTGGAGTGGATTTACTGCTGGGGTTTTAAGGGTTTTGAAGTTTTAAGAGCCGACATGAACTATAGTTTCCCACCAGGGGGATATAAGTCTAGTCGTATGGGTGAATGAAGGCCTTTGTCATACAGTACTAGTTTTACCATTGGGGTAGTGTAATGGGGTTTGTGGCGTGCTGGGGCTTTTTTTCCTTAAATAAGTTGTGCGTTCTGTGTAAATTGACACCACGTTTACAGTGGTTGGCTGGTGGCTCTGTGAGGACTGCAAAATGGCCTCCTCCACTCATGCACGACTCAGCAGTGAATAATCAGTTAATGTTGTGTAGAAGAGTATTCAAAGGTACCGGGATGAGATGTTTCTTGAAGCACAGTGCTCTTTCATGTACCACCAACATGCATCTATGGAGAAGGTGTTGTACTGTGACTTGTGTGACAGCAAAATGTTGATTTGATTTTTTTTCTCTCTCTCTCTCTCTCTCTCTCTCTCTCTCTCTCTCCTTTTCTTCCCTCCAGCTCAAATCGAAATAATTCCCTGCAAGATCTGTGGAGACAAATCATCAGGCATCCATTACGGAGTGATAACATGTGAAGGCTGTAAGGTAAGAACCCCAGAAAATGAACATGTGGGGGTGTGAGGGAGAAGAGTGAGAGAGATAAAGAAATCGGAGGAAGCAAGAGAGACACTTAGAAAGCAACGGCTTTTGAAAAATGTTGTGGAACTTTTAGGGATGCACCGATATCACTTGTTCATTGCCGGGACCGATTCCGGGTACAGAACTTTGAGTACCAGCCGATACGGAGTACCGATCTGATAAAAAGCTCTTTTTTTTTTTTTTTTTAACAGCTGCAGACAAGCTCTGTGTGTGGATGTGCGATGCTTGGCATCACGATTGTCCGTCTTAAAACAGTAAACGCTATGCTCAAACAGGGAAACGTTAACTTATTGATTAAAAACCCCATTTCATAACATTGCAGGAGAAGAAATACATACAACGTGAATTAATGATGCTCTACAACTTTCTTTTATGAACAGCGATCTGAAGTTTCACAAATAAAGTCTTAGCAGCATACTTGAATAGCTTATACATGGCTGGACTTTTAATGAGTAAATTGCAGCTGCAACGGAGTCAAAAACTGCACATTCAAAATAAATAGGAATAAATAAGTGGTGTCTGTCTGAAGCGTGATTTCCGGCCGCAGATAGGGTTGTTATGTTGACACCACACTTACATGTCATCTCAGCTGTGCAGCCGGCAAGTCGACGACGCGTGTCTTTAGCAAGTTTACACAACCATTTGCGTCATGGCATCGGATCAGTAAATAGCATTCCCTATCTGCACTTCCTGATCCAGCATTTGACGTCAATATCGTCCAGGTAGCTATGCACAGTATCAGATCAATGCATCTCTATTAACTTTTGAAAAGATTTTGTAAACAACACACACACAGAGAGAGAGAGAGAGAGAGAGAGAGAGAGAGAGAGCACCATCATTAAAGTGGTCAAGCTACACAAAGGACATCACACGACTCCACAACAAGCAGGACAAAGTCACTTCCCTGCCTTGTACTCCGCCTCTCCCTCACCCTCCTAGGGACACGGTTTTGTCCATGTTTTTTTGGGTTCAGCCGCAGCCTGCTTTTTCTTGAAATAAAAACATCAAAAGGGAAGTGCTTTGAATTAGAGTGTTTAGTTGGCTGTTTGCAACATTGTGTCACTTTTATTCAAGCTAGATTTTGTACTGTTTCAAAATATACCCACCCATTCAGAGTGAGGGGGAATGTTGTGCTTATGGTGTATTCTTGTTTCACTTGGTTGTCACCAGACCATTCATTAGTATTCCTCAGACAGACTGCACCTTTGCTGTTTGCCTCCTGTGCTGTGTGAGAGACAGGGGCTCTTTTCAGCTGCTGCTCCTAGGAGCGCTTCTCTCCCTCACTCACACACACACACACACACACACACACGCAAGCACACACACACGCACACACACACAGACACACACACACACACACGCGCACACACACACACACACACGCACACACACACACATACACACAGGAGTTAGGGAGAGAAACAAAACGCTGAAGAATAAACTGCTGAAATGTATCTTTAATGATTGCTAATTACTCCAGGCAGAGAGGCATTTAATGATATGTGCGAGTACAAGAGTTTGGACCATAAATCACAGCATTATTAAAGAGTGCTGCTTGTCACCAGCAGTTATACTCCGCTTCCGTAATGGCTGCCATTATAAAGCAACTTGGCAGCTGTCAGCTGTTTTCTTGTAATTAAACAGCCAATGAGCAGCTAATTAAGACATATGTGTATGGAGCAGTGGAGTGGGGCATGTTAATGATGTGCTGGAATCAATTCATTAAGTCAAAGGATGAGGAATCAAATGGGTTTGCGTGTGCCATTTGTTAACGCCGCACGTGTTGGAGCTGCGTTAATCAACACTAATAACACCCTGGCCAAAGAAAAATACTGTCTACCTTTACCATCATACCACAACACCAGACCCTGGGAGGGCCTGCACAGACTTATGGAAGGGCGCGTGCGTGCGTGCACGTGTGTGTGTGTGCGTATGTGGGGCACTGACAACCATGTTTTCACCATCCAGGAGGGCACTTTGTGAGTGGTACAGGAGGGCAAAAGGGCAGGCAGGTGCAGTTACCCCCCCCCCCGCAAACAATATCATGTCAGAAATCACTCTCAATAACTACCCTCATAATAACAGCACCCCATAATAGTACAGTCATAACAACAGTACCCATCCTGTCGTGTCAATGTTTAGAGTAGGTAACTCCTAAACGGCTCCTGAGCCATTTGAGTCATTGAACGCAACATGACATCTTGTGGTTTCCTTGTTGTAAAGCAGCATGTCTGTCTTTCCTTGTCTGTCTCCTGTGCAGGGCTTCTTCAGGAGGAGTCAGCAGAGCAATGCTGCCTACTCCTGCCCCCGTCAGAAGAACTGCATGATCGACCGCACCAGCCGCAACCGGTGCCAGCACTGCCGGCTGCAGAAGTGTCTGGCAGTGGGCATGTCACGGGACGGTACGTACTGGACTAATATATACAGTATATATTTATACACTCACTGAGCACTTTATTAGGAACACTATACTAATACTGGATAGGGCCTCCCTTTATTAGGAACACTATACTAATACTGGGTAGGACCTCCCTTTATTAGGAACACTATACTAATACTGGGTAGGACCTCCCTTTATTAGGAACACTATACTAATACTGGGTAGGGCCTCCCTTTATTAGGAACACTGTACTAATACTGGGTAAGGCCTCCCTTTGCTCTCAAAACAGCCTCAATTCTTCGTGGCATTGATTCCACAAGATGTTGGAAACATTCCTTTGAGATTCTGGTCCATGATGACATGATTGCATCACGCAATTCCTGCAGATTTTTCAGGTGCACTTTCAAGCTGTGAATCTCCCGTTCTACCACATCCCAAAGGTGTTCTATTGGATTCAGATCCGGTGACTGGGAAGGCCACTGAAGAACACTGAACTCATTGTCATGTTCATGAACCCAGTTTGAGACGACCTTTGCTTTGTGACATGGAGTATTATCATGCTGGAAGTAGCCATTAGAAGATGGGTAAATTGTGGTCATGAAGGGATGCACATGGTCAGCAACAATACTCAAATAGGCTGTGGCATTCAAGCGATGATTGATTGGTATTAACGAGCCAAAAGTGTGCCAAGAAAACATTCCCCACACCATTCCACCATGAGAAGGTGTACATGTTTTCCTAATAAAGTGCTCAGTGAGTGTATATATGCCATTTAGCTGACGCTTTTATCCAAAGCGACTTACATTGCAGTGAGTGTGCATCCATTTTTCAGTATACACATATGGTCCCAGCGGGAAACGAACCCACAACCTAAGCGTTGTTAGCGCCACGCTCTACCAACTGAGCCAGCAAGAGGACTCTACTCTACTTTAGGAAGGGGAATACAGCGGTTGGGGGAGGCTGTTGGAGGTAGACAATCGGAGGACGGGGGTCATCGTAACGCACGCAATGGAACGAGGAACGGTTTCACAAACGCTGTGTGTATATATATATATATAGAGTACAGGACGTGAAAGTCAAATAGGATGTTGTCGTCGAGAGCAACGGAATAGGCCGTCGTGTCAGTTCGACATGAGGGGATAGCCGCTTCAGCGAAAATCGTCACGTTCAAAACGGTTAGAGACGAGTGGGTAGTGACAGAGGCCAGGGCCCAGGTTTATGTCCTAGTATGTGGACACCAAGGGGAGGCTGGAGGAGGGCAGACATCGGAGGACGGGCCCATCGGTAATGCGTGGAACGGAACGAGGAACGGTATGAGACGCGCGTTCGTACGAGCACGAGGAACATTCCACTGGTAGTGGTAGCAGGTGAGGGAAGGTGGCGTGATCGTTGGCCGTCTGGGGGGTAAGTTGGCTGGCGAGACAGAAAGTGGCTTTGATGAACGGAGGTTCATTAGGAGGTTTCATTAGTGCTGATGGCGCAGGTGAGGCGCGGTAATGGGAGCACACAGGTGAGGTGTCTGTGGTGGAGGACCATCATCCCCCCCCCCCCCCCCGCCCCGCGCCTGCAGGGCCTGTAGGGCTGGGCCATACTGAGGCTAGTCCTGGGGCTGGTCTGTGTGGATCAGAGCAGTGCAGAGCAGAGCAGGCCCCTGATAGGAAACCTGTAATCAGGCCATGCCTTCAGAGCCTATCCTTGCCTGGCTCCTCTCTCTCTCTCTCTCTCTCTCACACACACACACACACACACACACACACACACACACACACACACACACACACACAATCAGGACAGGCCAAGGTGACTCCTGCCTTCACTCAGCACACCAGAGCCCATCTGCCTGCGCTCCCCTTCTGCTCCGCTCTGCTCACTTTCCACTCTGTCCACACGCATGCACACACACACACACACACACACACAGGGGCCGCCTGACACACTGCCAGACCCCCCAGAGCAGAACAGTGGCCCAGGGCCGGGGACTCTCTGGACTAGCTCTGTTTAGTCTGTCTCTCTCTATGAAGTCGTAGGCAGGAATTCAGGCTGTCTCACATCTGAGTGGCCTGTAAGCTGTGAGTCACAGCTCTGCTGTACAGTAGGTGGCTTTCCCAGCAGACCTCGTGTAGGTATTCAGAAGATCACTTAAGTCATTCTCTCTGCTCCGCTAATACCTTTCTCTGAAACAACTAAGTCTCCTCTCTTCCTTGCGGTCGGGCTAAGCTGGAGTGGTCCACCACAGTGATCACGTGTGCGCGCGCGCGTGTGTGTGTGTGTGTGTGTGTGTGTGTGTGTGTGTGTGTGTGTGTGTGTGCGTGTGTGTGCGTGTGCGCGAGTGTGTCATTGAAAGGAGTGTCTCTCAAGACACTGCCTAACTCTCTGCCTATCTCTCTCTCTCTCTCTCTCTCTCTCTCTCTCTCTCTCTCTCTCTCTCCCTCTCTCTCCTCCCCACAGCGGTGAAGTTTGGGCGCATGTCGAAGAAGCAGCGGGACAGCCTGTACGCCGAGGTGCAGAAGCACCGGCTGCAGCAGCAGCAGCGCGAGCACCAGCAGCAGCCCGGCGAGGCCGAGCCCCTCACGCCCACCTACGGCCTCTCAGCCAACGGCCTCACGGAGCTCCACGACGACCTCAGCGGCTACATGGACGGCCACACCCCCGACGGCAGCAAGCCCGACTCAGCGGTCAGCAGCTTCTACCTGGACATCCAGCCGTCCCCCGACCAGTCCGGCCTGGACATCAACGGCATCAAGCCCGAGCCCATCTGCGACTTTGCCCCGGGCTCCGGCTTCTTCCCCTACTGCTCCTTCACCAACGGGGAGACTTCCCCCACAGTGTCCATGGCTGAGCTAGGTGAGGAACACGGGGTGGGGGGTGTGGGGGGTGGAGGGGGGATGAGGAGGAGGAGGGGAAGGAGGGGGGGGGGGGAGAGGAACTCAACCGTGGGGCAAACGACACAAAGGTTGCTTAAAATAGCAGGAGGTTGGAGACTCATCTCCAACACTCATTAAAAGAGCCTCTTTTTTTGTAATTAGTTTCCATTAATTAGGGCCAATCAGGATCCAGCAGGGCACGCGTCTGGGGAAATCATTTTTTTTAGGCTCCCCTGTGCCTTGGAACTCCTTTTAACAGATGTGTTTTCAAAACGATTTTAATTTCTATACTCAATATTTCTCGAAGAAGCAAATGTGACCTTTGCTGCAATGAGTAATATGGTGCAGGCAGCCCGTACCCCCCGCCCCCCCCCCCCTCCTCCCACTACATTTGTGTCATAGCTAGATTGAGTTTGGCTGAACCCTCAGCTATGAGCTTCCTGGAGGCAGTAAAAGGAAATGTCAACAAGCCTCTTCCCCAGTCAAAAAAAAAAAAGCCCACACCCTCTCATTCTTGTTGCGAGCTCGGTAAATAAATTGTCTTTTCCTGTGGCGCAGTTCATCTGTGAGGTCCTCACATACCCTCAAACACACACACACACACACACACACACACACACGCACACACACACACACACACACGGTATACAGTTGTATTCCATCACTGTCTTCCCTCCACACACACACACACACACACACACACACACATACGCACACGAGCGCACACGCACGCAGCCACCTGTGAGCTGCGTTCAGGTCTGACAGTATTGTTGTTGGTTGTGTTGCAGAGCACCTGGCCCAGAACATCTCCAAGTCCCACATGGAGACGTGTCAGTACCTGAGAGAGGAGCTGCAGCAGATGACCTGGCAGGCCTTCCTGCAGGAGGAGATGGAGAGCTACCAGAACAAGGTGCAAAACAACACAGTAGTCTCCAAACTAGAGCTGCGTTAACCCACCTCACTGTTAAACACAACACAGTAGTCTACATATACTAGAGGTGCGTTACCCCACATCACTGTTCAACACAACAACACAGTAGTCTACAAACTAGAGCTGCGTTACCCCACCTCACTGTTAAACACAACACAGTAGTCTACATATACTAGAGCTGCGTTACCCCACCTCACTGTTAAACACAACAACACAGTAGTCTACAAACTAGAGCTGCCTTACCCCACCTCACTGTTAAACACAACACAGTAGTCTACATATTAGAACTGCATTACCCTACCTCATTGTTAAACACAACAACACAGTAGTCTACAAACTAGAGCTGCGTTACCCTACCTCACTGTTTAACACAACACAACCGCCACAGTCATCAGATCCATTTTTACAGCAGATAACCCTTTTCATTCCTCCTCTCGTCTCCTCTAGCCTCGGGAGGTCATGTGGCAGCTGTGCGCTATCAAAATAACGGAGGCCATTCAGTACGTGGTGGAGTTTGCCAAGCGCATCGACGGCTTCATGGAGCTGTGTCAGAACGATCAGATAGTGCTGCTGAAAGCAGGTATGACAGCCCGTCAACACGGCCCACTGCCGTCGTCAACCCCCCCCCCCCCCGCACTCACCCACCCTCACCCCCTCCACCCCCCCTCTGGCTTTGTCACAAGGGCGTAGCTGACCTGACTACACAAAGCCTCCCTCTCAGACTGACTGTGTCAGGGGGAGAGAGAGGAGACTCCACCCTGCCTATTTCCTCTCTGCCCCTCTGATACACACACACACACCTACACACACACACACACACCTACACACACACACACACACACACAAAATCAAATCAAAAGTTTATTTATCATATTCACAGCGTACAGATACAGTACAAACGGAACAATGAAATGCTTGTGACGAGCTCACCCTCTCAACGATGCAGTGAAATATCAAGGAGAATAATAATAATAATAATAATAATAACAATTTCACAACAGGCAATAAGGCAACGTAAACAATACATTAAAGTACTAAGTCAGTGACAATTCAATAATAACAATAATAATAATAATAATAATAATAACAGTGAATCATAATATTAACATACACATACTCACCCGCGCGCACACACACACACACACACAGCATTGGATAAGCATTAGAGAGGCTACTGTATGTTCCTGAGCTGAGACACCACAGTAGCTGCCATCACGGCTGCCTCCTCTCTCTCTCTCTCACACACACACACACACACACACACACACAAACAAACACATTAACCTCCCGTGGGTATCTATTTCACTTTTCCTGGGTTTTATTTGTGTTCGCACTGCCAATATGAATAATGAAATGCTGTCAGAGATCCCTTGTCTAACGTGACATATTAAACCAGTGCCATTTCATAAAGCACAGTAATAGCTTATATTACATCCCTTTATCCCCTAATCCAGTCCCACACAGCCTAAAGCATAACCGGATGTCTCGTCATTGGGTGGATTTTGTCTAACATTTTTGAATATATACAATATATGTATTACACATACAATTTATTTACTCATCAGAGTTTTGTGTCGTGAATCAAGGATTGGATGTTACGAATGCGATGTGATTGTCTGTTGAAAGAGGAAGAGGGGGGGTAGAACACACAAACAAATCACGGAATTGCTAAAAGCGCACACAAATATGCTAAGCTATCGCGGCGCTATTGTACGCTTAGCATACAGCTGTAACAGTGTGTTTTTGCCCCTACAGACCGAGGCTTGGCCCGCAGCTACAGTAGTAACTGCAGTGGTAACTGTGGTGGGGCAGTACTCCAGATTTAGCGTGACATTTCTTGTTTCCTCTGCAGGCTCTTTGGAGGTTGTGTTTGTGAGAATGTGCCGTGCCTTCGATTCGCAGAACAACACAGTCTATTTTGATGGAAAGTACGCTGGGCCCGATGTGTTTAAGTCATTAGGTAAGTGGCCTAAGTGTGTACAGCTATTAGTGTCTCCGTTGCTGTGTGTGTATTTGTTTGTTTTGGTTTGTTTTTGTTTGTGTGTGTATGTGTGTGTGTGTGTGTGTGTGTGTGTGTGTGTGTGTGTGTGTGTGTGTGTGTGTGAGTGTTACTACTTGTTTGCTTGAGCTTTATATAACAGTGAGAGCTGGAATATGTCTTTATGTTCCACCATTGCTGAGTGCCAGGAAGCTAACTCTGAACACTCATCCCTGCCTCACCTGGCTCTCTCCTCTCCCCAGACGATGCATGTGGCAGAATAGAGATGTTACTGAATCACTACTGCATGTGGCTCCTGTTAGGGTGGGATAAATAAAGCCAGCTTGAGTGCCTTTTGGCAGAGTTACATCAAAACCCTCACCCAAAGTTAGGCATACAATGAATATCTCAGGTGGAAGCAAATAGCATGTGTTTGAATGCTATGACATTACTAATACTCTCCACGGTGTATTCTCCAAATGAATGAATACATTTGAACAGGTGTGTGTGTGTGTGTGTGTGTGTGTGTGTGTGTGTGTGTGTGTGTGTGTGTGTGTGTGTGTGTGTCTGTGCGCACGTGCATGTGTGCATAATTCGGTGTGTGTGTGTGTGTGTTTTGTGTGTATGATGAGGAACAATGCTGTCTTATTCAGTGTCATGAGTGTGACCTCTCTAACAAGAATCCCAGTGTCCTCTGTGCTCCAGAGAGAGAGAGAGAGAGAGAGGGAGAGAGAGAGAGGGGCCCGGAGCAGGGGAGGCAGCAGAGTGATGGGGCTCCAGAGCTGCACTGGCATCAGCCTGTCTCTGTGAATCCCCAATAATTGATTTAACTAAAAGACTCATTAGCGACCTCATTCTGGGTTGCATAACACCACCCAACTGCCAAATGCGACTAGTCTGGGAGGGAAACTCAGTAAAAGCATTGCCTGTTATGCCTTCGACGTTCCCTGTGCTGTCAGAGTACTGCTCCTCCGCCTGTGTGCCTCTCTCCCAATAAAGATCAAGAGTGAAACTTGCTCTTTGGTCTGCCTCATCCCCAACCCCTGTCTCTGTGTCCTTTGCTGTCGGCAGGCTGTGACGACTTGATCAGCTCCGTCTTTGAGTTTGGGAAGAACTTGTGTTCTATGCACCTGTCTGAGGATGAGATCGCCCTGTTCTCCGCGTTTGTGTTGATGTCTGCAGGTAGGTGTCACTCACAGTACGAACCAGGGGAGGCTGGATGGAGGCAAAAAAAAATCGGAGGACGGGCTCATTTTAAGGCAAGGAATGGAATGAGGAATGGTCTCAAACACAGTGTGTTTCCTCATTCCTCATTCCGTTCCATGCGTTGCAATGAGGCTGTCCTCCGATTCCTACCTCTACCAGCCTCCCCTGGTACAAACACAGGCAGGGGGTTATGAGCAGGCAGGCATACAGTCACCACTGCAGGGGTCCTACCTGTACATGCCCTCTCTTACCCTGTGTTGGCTATCTCTTGAGCTTCATTTCATCTGTTAGGACACAGTTTTCATCATCACAGGCAGGTCTGTAAATACAGCAAATTCAGACCGTGCAAAACAAATCCAACACGTTTAAACACCTTCATCATTACACACATACCAGACATCATTATCCACAGCGGCGGCAGCAGTGAGGGTTGATGGCTGTGTTTCCTCCCCCTGTGCAGACCGGTCTTGGCTCCAGGAGAAGGTGAAGGTGGAGAAACTCCAGCAGAAGATCCAGCTGGCGCTCCAGCACGTCCTGCAGAAGAACCACAGAGAGGACGGCATACTCACAAAGGTACAGAACACTCACCCTGCTCCCCTCCACCCTCCACCCTCCACCCTCCACCCTCCACCCTCCGGGCAGTCCACTAGGCATCAACACCCCCCCCCCCCCCCCCCCCTCCACTGAACCTTGAATAAGACGCCTAATGCAATAGTTCTATCTACCGTTTGTTAGAACATTAAATTAAATAGAGTCGTGGATGTCACGGTTGGCATACAAAAGCAAAACTAAGTGTGTATCTCGAGCGGAGATTTAACAATTGTGTACAAGCTCCATAAGATGAAGTGTCAAGATTCCCCCCCCCCAACCCCCCACTCCCCCCCCCACCCCCCTTCGGTTGAGTGCCTGTATCAATATTTACCAGCGTGTTTACCCCTGTGTGAGGGTGAATGTACGGGGTTGCTTTTTTATACCGTGCCTCCGTGTCCTTGCCGTACTGTGAATCGAAATAACAGCCTGTCTCTTTTCTCTCCCCACAGTTGATATGCAAAGTGTCAACACTGCGAGCGCTGTGCAGCAGGCATACAGAGAAGCTGACGGCTTTCAAAGCAATATACCCAGACATTGTGCGCGCCCACTTCCCCCCCTTATACAAGGAGCTGTTTGGATCGGACTTTGAGCAGTCCATGCCCGTTGACGGGTAACCGCCCTGCCCAGGTGCCAGTGTGACCACCGTGGGGGAATGTGGAGCATGAATCTGAGACACTTTAAAGGTGCCCTGCACAAAACCAGGACGGATGGCACGCTGCACACTTTGCTTTTTTTTTTTTCTTTTACTCTTGACGGGAGAGGGGTGGGGGGGGTGGGGGGGCCTGGGGGGGAGGGGGGGGGGGCTGTTGGAGGGGAGGGGAGGTGGGGGGGGTGGGTTGATTCTGTAGGTTTATTTCATTGGGTTTAGTTTTTTGTTCCCAGTTCCCAACACAGGTGGGACTCTAAGCCCACCCCACCCCCCACCCCCCTCCCCCCTCCCTCCGGAGGAGAATAGAGACAAAGGATTTCTCTCTGGATGAACTTGACCTTCTCATGCATATCATTCCAGTATGGTCCCATGACAATTCACACTCATCAGCAGTAATTGTTTTGACTTGCTTCAACAAAGACAATATACTGTATTGAGAAAAAGGATATTGAATTAGGCGGGGCCTAACCTAAAATCACCTCACCAACCAAACGATCTGGCTTTTCATTTCTCTTCTAGACCTCCAGTGTCCCAGTTGTTATAAATCGGTAAACAGAGTTGTCAATAATTCTTCTTTTATCAATCTATATTGTAGCATACTTCAAAGAAAGAAAATAGATTTCCAGGCATGTTTATCTGACATTACAGTCATCATTTTCCCTGCTTTTGTGAGTACTGTAGCCCCCAAATTGACATTCATCTCTGGTAATGGTCATGTCTCGGTCAAGTTCAGCCCTTCATTCTCTTCTGTGTTCAGTTGGTGTTTTTGGAATGCAGTGCTTCAAATGAAAAAACCCGCAGCGACTTTGAGAGAGGCTCCGTCGGCATGGTGATGCAACCGGCAACCCCTCTATAGACAATCGTCTAAAAAGAAACATAGAATTCTGGTAATTCTAGTTAAAAAAACGCAATGATTTTAGCTGTCAAAGACTCCATCCACCATGGTTGCATAGTGAAAATCATGTAAGGCCATCTGCTATTAATCCTTTTACTGGGTCGGGGTGCCCTGGAGAGAAACATAGGGGGTGCCCCACACAAGGAAAAAGGGTCCATTCCACCTGTTTTATAATGTACTACAGGGTATACGGTCATAAGTACTTACTATACAGAAAAAAGTAATGTTTATAGAATCTATTTTAAATAACAATGTATGATAGTAGTAGTTAGACTATTCTTAATTGTTGAATTGATAAGGCACTTTTGTTTGCACCTTTAATTTAATTTAAGACTTGTATATTTACCTTAGTGATGTGTTGCATGTGCACAAGAAATACAAGTGGAACCACGGTCACGGAGGCTAGTCCTGAGAGCCGCAAAAGACAGACGCTGCTGGTCTGAATGGGTGGGGGGGGGGGGGGGGGCGGGGAGGGGGCGGGGGTTCGGCTGGTCAGATGGCAGGCATGGCTGGTCAGCACTGAGGTTCTAGAGAGGGCAGGCAGGTTACATTCACTCAATCACATGCTGTATTAGCCCGACCCCCACCCACACACAACCCAGCCAACCACACGGATGGCCACGTTCACATACACGTATACAGTACACACGCAAACACGCACACACACACACACATTTGCTCACTTGCATGCACGCGCGCACACACACACACACACACACACACACGCACGCACGCACAAATGAGAAGCGCTGATGGCTTACCTGCTTCGTTTCTCATTTCAGTCAAGGAAATAGCTGACTGCATGCTTTATCCAACTGTTCCATCTAGTGGAAGTTGGAGACACAGCAGGACAAGTAATGACTCATCTAATAAAGGTATTTACAAACACAATGTCTATTCTAGAGAGTTCATGACCCTCTCTGACCATCTGATCTATTAGCCTCACAAAGCCTGGGTGCATGTGTGATCATCATCATCATCATCATCATCGTGTGTGGAGGAGTGACTATGACTGCCTCTCCCTAAAGACCTCAGCCCAGCAATGCCATTTGTTATGGGACAGAAAAGGAAAGGGGAAGGAGGAGGTCAGGGGAGGCTGGTGGAGGTAGAAATCAGACGGACGGGGCCTCATTGTCATGAATGGAACGGAATGAAGAATGGTATCAAAACACACGTGTTTCACACCGTTCCTCATTCCGTTCCACGCGTTACAATGAGCCCCGTCCTACGATTTCTACCTCCACCAGCCTCCACCACTGGAGGAGATGTAATATTCAAAGCCTTGTCTGGTCGTAAAGCTTCTATTTTTGTAACATGTATAGTGAATAAAACTCATGAAAGAGAGGGGGAGAGAAAGAGATGTCAGGTAGCACTTACTATATTCCCGCAATAATTACAGTAGCTGTTGTTTGTGTGATTGGGGGGGGGGGGGTGTTGGGAGAAACATGACAATGGTAGAAACAAGTGCTATTTTCAGAACGCTTTGTTGTGGTGTTACCGTTTCGTTGCGTGTGTCTTTCTTGTCAGTGTGGTAGAAAAGTGGTAGAAGAAGACGAAAAAGCCCCCCTGGATGTGCCATAAGAGTAGTTTGTTGCCCCTGCTTTCGCAGTCTACCTGTCCATAGTCTAGAACGGATTGTTTCTGACATTCCAGCAAACTCAATGGTGGCTTTTTTTATGGGGTGGGGGGGGGAATTCCCATATAATCCAAGATTTCTCGTTAGATACCCCCATCACGGCATGGTTACTGTTTAGACACACCGTCCTTTACATAGTGCTTTTGTTTTGTTGTTTTTTTTGTTTTTTTTTCCTGTTTGCACACGATCATTCCTCCGCCGTGCAATTTGTACAAGACAGAAAGTTATTGTGCTGTCACCCCTCAGGGAAGAATTATTTTGCGCTTTTCTGTTTGAAATGATGATCTGTTGTATGTTTGGTCCTCATTAGGTTTACTTCATGTTTTGTTCAGGGATGTTCAATAACAAGTGGTTTCAATAAGAGCATTGTGAAATTCATTGCTGAGTAGTATTTTCCATTGCTGATGTACTTAAGGGGACATAAACAACAGAAATTCTCACTATGCCCTCGGAGTGAAGCTCAAAACAAACACAAACCATATTTTCCCCATCTTTGTAGTCAGTTGTCTCATCGGTCACAAAAAACAACATTGTAGTTGATATTCTATTTCCAAGCAATGGCGATGATATCATAGCACATGTTAGACTCACATGGTGTCGTCAGGGTCAACTAACTTATGATTACCCTCTACGTTAGATAAACCAAATATATTACGCAATATTAGATATGTTGTTGTTTGGGCTGTGTTAGATATGCTGTTTCTTAAGTCATATTTTCGTTATGGTCCAAATGCAATCTGGACACGATGAGCCTCTGTGACCAGTAGCCTCAGACCCCCCAACAACTGAACCCCAGTCTCAGACAGTGTTTGACAATCCAGGTAGCAGCGGCCCCCCCGGTCGGTGAGAGCAGAGCTGATCGAGACGTTGAATGCTCAGGGAGGTCACGGGTAGACAGGAGAAACACATCTGTTTTCTTTGGACAGCTGTGTAGCATGTGCATTTCTATTTCATTCATTTATGAGCGCTCACTAATCGTTGATAGTTTATCCATTTATTATGGGAGGCGGCTGAACTTTTGCAGAGCACACTGAACAACTATGTACCATCTGGGCCAGTGCTGTGAGAGCAGATCCCTGCGTGGGATCTCCAATGAGATTGATTTTATTGTCAGTTCATTTGATTCACTCACATGTAAAAGGAACCTCCTCACACACCCTGAAATCCCCTTTTCATCCACAGTAAAAAATTCTGCATACTGAGCAACTTCTAAACACTTTTTCTAAAGACTCAAACCCCCAAAAGTAAACTAAACACATACAAATGCACATACGAATCCTCCATTGAGCACTGATGATAGCGATGTAGCAATGACAACACCAGCGCTGAGCTGAACGTTAGGTGAGAAGTCAAGCAGTTTTATCATTGGAGTCCTTTGTTTTTATGTCAGTGAGTAAAATCTTGACTATCTCTATGCTTGCGAAGTTCTAACACCCTCTACCATGAGCCATGCAGCAGCTGTGCATTAGCCTACTATTACGGGTCTCTGCAGGGTAGCCACTAGAGGGGAGTGCCCCATCTAGGAACACAGATGTGATTCTCTTTTTCTCTGACTCGATCAAACTGGTCATCACTTATGTTTTTTGTTTTTTTTGTCAAACAATTGCAGCATAAGCCCAGAACAATAAAAATCATTTCCTGCCACTTTTTGTTCATCATTGTTTTGTCCTCCTAAGTCTTTGTTACTGTAGTTGTAGCCTAGAGTATAATAGCAATATTGATTGGACAGTGGGAAATGATCAGAGGCATTTGTTTCTTGTATCCGTGACACTTCTATAAAACATCTATTTGTCTGCATGACAGTGACTTGAAATGATGGTGTGGAGGGACAAGTCATTCGGCACGCTTTCATTTGAGACATATATTTAGCAAAGGTTCGCTGCTGAGTCTGCTATTCAATCAATGTAGATAACACGTAATGGTCCTTCTGTCTCTGCTCTCTGTTGTCCTTGTGTGAAAAGCAATAGAGTGTGTGTGTGTGTATGTGTGTGTCTGTGTGCGTGTGTGTGCACGAGCACGTGTGTGTGTACTTACTGTGTGCATAAGACAAACCCCAGACAAGGCTTTAAATGAAGAGGAACAGGGTTATGTGGAAAGGAGTCTATGAGGTCTTAGCTTACTCTGGTTTTTAAAAAGGTTTTGGTAACGCTGAGCTTGATCCATCCATTATAGGCTAAAGTTTTATAAGCATGACATAATGCCTAATGACACAATTTATGGTCCTTCAAAAACACTCTAGTGCAAATTAGTAACCACTCATATGATGTGTGCATTTTTTGTCAACACATTTGGACTGCCTGATTCATGAGATTGTCATTTGCTATAGACTATTAGATTGTACTGACTGGTGTAATGTCATGCTTAGAACTGTGCTGAGTTTTGAAGTGTTACCCAGATTTAGCAGTCACTTTCATTGCATTTTAACGATACTCTCATGTTCCAAAGCACAGCTGATACGGTTTTATTAAGATTAAATACATTTTAGAATATAGTAAAAAGAATGGAGAAAAAAAAAACTTCTAGCCATAATCGAATGTCAAGCAATAATATATGTGGTGTATTATTTTTAATTTTGTGCATAGGCTTTGGACATCTGCATGTAAATACACCTCTTATTTATCACTTTTGTTTTTGTTTTGTTTTATTTTGTGTTATTTCCTGGTTGTTATTATGTTTCATCTGTATATTTGACTGGTTCGGTTCCCAGGTGGAGAACTAAGAACTTCATATGGCCTGTATACTGTATCTTAATTTCTTTCTCTCTCTCTCTCTCTCTCTCTCTCTCTCTCTCTCTCTGTCTCTCTCTCTCTCTCTCTCTCATCTCTGCTTTTAATCCACAATATTTAATGTTATTATTGATCACATGTATAAAGGTAACTTTGTAACTTCTGTCTGTATAGTTAAGAAGAAAATACTGCTACTAAGGCCTACTCAGTGCAAATATTTATCTGTTTATCAAATACACCATGCTGTACAATATCTGTTTCTAGTATGCTTCTCTCCTTTAGAGTTAGTTTGATAGAGGTAGGGTGTGCCGACATTTACTTTGTGTTATCCTGATGTGTGGTGCTAGGTAAGTTAATTTTGTGGACAAAGTCTCGATTCCTAGACTAGGCCACCCTATTAGTCCATTCATTTCATTGAGTATTGGTGCATTATTGATATTAGGACTCAATAAATAATCATGGTAATGATAATGATAATGATGATAGTGGTAAAAATGACTTAAATACCCGGCCAGTACCTGTATCAGTGTGCTAGTCTCGGGATAAGGCTCTTATTTCCTTCTCACTTTAAAATTATTAGCAAAACCAGTATCTGCTAATTAACAGGTTATTTAAGGTTGCTTTTCTGGAGAAAAAAAAAATGTTCAGGCTGAAACAGCAGTATTGTGTTTTTCTTTGTTCTGATTGTAAAAACCACTTGCTGAGGCTGTAGCTGGTGAAATCTGCAAAAGCTGAGTATTTACCTCGTAGTGTCTACAGCTGCGTAGTACTTCACTTGACGCAAGGAAGTACTTCGCTAATGTCCATTAAACAACGCCAATTTATGGCTTCTTCTTGTCAAATTTAGACTGCCCTGAAACAGTGGTTTCTTGAGACCAGCTTCAAGTGTTATTATTAAAAATGTACATGAAAATGATCACCATAAGAGGTAACACGTTTTTTTCCTTACTTTTTTCTTTTCACTCTGTAGCAAATATCAGCCAGAATATGCTTGCAATAATACACAATGTACAACACTGAGTGCCTCTCAGTGTAACAGGATGCATAAATGGTATTCAATTGTTGTTTTCGTTTTCCAGACATGTACTCAACTGACTGTTGAGTATGTATTTACACATGCAGATGAATTCTATCTCTCATGTGTTTCAACATATTTCATATTGTGTCTTTATAAGTACAGTAACTGATTATTTCCATGTTTGTTTAAGGCACCATGTTAGATATTTCAGTTAATAGAAAATATTCACTCTGCAGTGGACTTACCCCCCTTTTCTGAGTAGCATAACTGGGAAGGTCGGACTGTAGTAATATACTGTATATGGGTCAAATAAATGAAGTACATTCTGGCTGACAATGTTGCATAAAAGAACCAGAACCAGATTCTGGAATTTACAAAAGAATGGACAATCCACCTTGATGTATTTTGCTTTTGTTTTATGATCATCAAACTTTGATTTCATTGTTGAGAACAGAAAATTGACTAATGCATTGTATTTCAAGTATTCATATGTGTATGTAAAAGATGCATACAACACATCTGAATTTCTTTAATGTTCTGTGTTTAATGTGAGCTCAAAGGGTTGGGGTAAGTTAGGATGAGGGGTGGAGTGTGGGGGGGATATTGCTCCATGAGAAAGCAATATGAACTGTGGGAAAGCCGAACCCGGTGTGTGGTTGTCACAAATTTTTAAGTCACATGTTTGCTACTGATCTTAAAATGGAGGACAGATGATCATGTACCTTTTTATCCAGCTCTTTTGAACTCTCTTTAGCAGGTAGTCTTCACAAAAGTAGTTTTGCTCCTTCTTGTCTGATTCTTAAATATGGAAATAAGTATTTTGATTCATTTTGTAAATACAGCTGTAAAGAAAAATAAGAAATTTAATGTTGTCTTTTAAATACTTTTCATTCTAATATGAATGTTGTTATATTGTACTTAGAAACTGTACCTTTAATATTACCTTTATTAAAAGTGCATTGGACACATCGATTTTAGATGTGCTTTATGTGCTGTTATCCCATAATAAAATTTACCGCTTGTAATGGGCTCTTCATTTTCTGTCTGTCTCTCTATTGTCTGTCTCATTTTAATTTATGACAATACACTACACAGTAGTATTCTGTCCAACCGTTTTCATAAATGAACCTGATCGAAGGTCCAGATACTCATTAGCCAGAAGCCAGAAGTATAAAGCACATTGAATTACAGTATGTGCTCTGGGTTTGGACAACCCTAAGTCATTAGAAGAGTAGAGAAAATGAGTTTGTCCACAGACAGACGATATGCAAATAGGTGTTTTACATTTTAGAGAAAACATAATGTTGTTGTTTGTATATGTACTCATATCATTTTGCACAATTAGAGGAGGCACATGGTTTTCGTAGTAAAATAACCTTATAAGCTCATGAAGAAGTTATATTCTTCAAGAATCGATATGTAACACTCATTAAATACATTGTGCAGTTGAAATAATGGAGATGAAGAACATTTTTGCCCGGACCGTTTTCTACAACGACTTCGTTTTCTGGGGGGGGATTTGATAATGTAACACCAAAACAACTTTCAGAGACGCATAAGAGCATCAGATCACACTATACACAACACAGAGTTTGTCATAGTAGATCTAAACTACAGCTTCTGTACAGCTATTATAATTATCATAAGGCATCTATCATAAAGGGACTTAATAAAAACAGCGGTACATATGGAGCTGATATGGTGAGTCGTGTTTCATACGAATAGTTCTGCCAGCCAGTTGGCTATAGCTCCATAACCCGTGGTACTGTATCTTCTGTAGCTAGCCACGCATATGGTTTACTGTTGTCCCTAGCGTACTTACTAGGGACCACTTATGGTGTCACTTGCTAACGACGTTGATAAATCATGCTTTTAACTAACATGTGTCTCGCTAGCTGCTAAATTTGGATGAAATCAAATGTTAGATTTTCTTATCTCAGGGAAGATATTCCAGACAGCGATGACACTCCATTCATCACTAGAGACGTCTATGATAAGTTCTCTCTGGCACCTACTATCAAGGAACTCTTGGCTATTGTGCAAAGGTACAGTGTATATTAGCTGTTTTATTTAACTATCAAATGATTTAGTTGAGTTTTTATGATGTAGCTAATGAAGTCGATGTCGCCACCATTTCCAGTCCCACAGTGAAGGATGAACCTGAGGACAAATCTAAGAAAGAATCAGACCCCCCTCCTTCTACAGAGAACAAGTCCAAAGGCAGTGACAACATCAGGGACAACAACAAGAGTGCCTGTTTGGACAGCCATGACACTGAAGGTCCTTGCTCTGACAGTAAGGACGACCTCAGTGACACCCAGAGTGCTACTGCCGAGAACAAGGACAGCCACTGCCATGCGTCAGACCTTTACCCTGAACCTAGAGTGCCTTTCCCCTGTGTGTCAAGTCTCACCAGCAAAGACCAGCTGATATATCTGCGTGTGCTGACAAGTAAACAAGCCAAAAAGCCCCCTCAGGTACCTCCACTGTCTTATTAATATGAACACCATTCTGCAAGCTATGCAGTTGTCACCTGTCTTCTCTTTTAAGATTTTCTCTTTTTTTTCCATGTATACATGGCTCCCTCCTCACAGCACAGCCTGTTATAATGTTCAACACGGTCTTGACAGTTGTAGAACTTTCGATTTCCATACGTCTTCGTTAGAGTGGTGACGTGATACATTCTTGGCAGAGTTTACAGCAGAGTTTGCAGCTGCGTGTGAACAGTGAGGTGTCGGAGTTCATGAGGCACCTGCAGGACGTGGCCAGGATGTGTGCAGAGGATTACAACTACATATCCCAGGGAGCAGTGCAGTATTCAGAGGTACTTGTGCACTACACTGCAGTCCTTCATCCCCCCCCTGCCCTGGAGATATCTGTGACGGTGTTGTAGTTCAGGGATATTGACACAAGCTTCTCTGTTACAGGAGTACCTCAGAGCCTGCCTAGAACATGTGAAGAGCTATCCACAGCTTTACCAGATCCATGAGATGACCAGTTTAACAGGGGGCACATTCAGACCAGGCCTCTCTCTGACCTTTGAGAAACAGCTGCTGACCATGGTAGGTGATACTTTAAATAGCATCAATAAAAAATTGGTAAAGAAGATTGATAGACTAGTAGTCACTGAGAAGTGCCTGTGCATTGTCTGTGTCTTGGACCGAAGATTAATTGTACTTGAGATACAAAATTGTCTTTTTCCTGTCTCTGTTTTAAACCTTTATTTCTACAGGGCAACGTTGAGATTACAGACCACAAGATGCTGCCTAATAATGAACAACTTGCCTCAGATTATGAGAGAGTTTCGTCAGCGCATCCCCCAGCTAAGAAAGCAAAGCACACACACACTGTGAGAATGTTACTTTCCTTTTTAATGACTATTTCATGAAGCAAGGAACAAAGATAATACAGTGTATAGTTGTTCCTCACAAACCCACCGGAGGGTGCTAAAGCTCATCACCTTGGAGAAAAAAAAAAATCTGGTGTTTCTAGGAAGTTGCTAAGCAGTGTTTATGTCTAGTAATGATCATTTTAGGTATTACTTTGTTTGAGTAATGTTCAAGAGGTAATACAGAATGTGTATTACCTGATAGAAAATAGAGCTAGGGTGAATAAGATGTTCCATGGCTGATTTCTTTACGTGTGTCCTGTTTGTTTGCAGGGGGTCAGCAGTGACAGTAATGCTGAGAAGCTGTGTGGCCGGTATGAGCCCCATGTGTGCCTGACCAGAGACGCCCTGGTCAGACTGCTCAACAACCATGGCCCAGAGTTCAGTGAGCCCTGGGAGCTGCCTGTGAGGGTGAAAATGAACCCAGGGAAAGGTAGGCCATCACTACGGTACTAAAGAGGATAGCACCTCATTCACTCCATCTGCAACTGCATTGTTTATCTATTCATCGTAAGTCAGAAAACACATATTTATGTTGTGATTTTGATGTCAAGGAACTGGCGTGTATTGGCACCGAATGGCCACATGGTGGTGCGATTACACTACTGTGAGATTTGGCCTACCACACAAATCTGCTTGTTTAGTTTAGATAAGCCATATAGGAAGCCAACATCGTCCTTATTCCTCATCATGTGCGATAGCATAAAAGTGCCGTCCTCACAGATATCATTTTGTAAGATGGAATGTTCTGTAATCCCCAGGCAGTTGTCAGAGCAGGACGGTGTACGTTGACTCTCCCTTGCTGAAGACAGAGATGACTGTGAGAGAGAGGAGCCACCTCTACCACGAGGAGAGCATGAAGCTGTCCATCAAGAAGGACAGCTCTAAGAATGTGTTTCACATCATGACGGAGGCCCCTGCTACCGACAAACAACTTCCAGCGGTATGGAAGCCTGTAGTCATGGCAGACATCTTGTGAATGTTTTTTTTTAATGTTTTTATTTGTTTCTCATTGTGTAACATTGAGTGCCCACATTCATTTGAGTGTCTGTTTAACAGGAGAGCTCTCAAAGAAGCCTGGTGTCCTTTGAGAACACCGGTCTGGATTTTGAGATCGACTTAACAGACCTGGAGACGTTTGGAGAATCGACAGAGTCCCCTAAAAGACTGAAGAACAAGACACAACCGAACGCAAATGTTAAAAGCAGAGAACCCGGAACTTCTCAGCCTAAACAAAAGTCTCTGAAGTCCAGCGGGACTATTGTTGCTGCTAAGAAGACCAAGGGCAGTCAGGAGAATGAAGAGGTGAACTCTTCATGGACAGACATGGAGGAGGAGCCAAAGGAGAAGCCTGTAGAGACAGACTTGAGTGAGCAGAAAGTCCCACAGAGCCCTGCTGCACCGCGGGCCAAGAGGCTGAGACAGGACTCTGTACAGGAGTCAGAGGAGAAGGCAGCCTCGTCTGGGGACTCAGAGGACGAGCGTCTTGTGATCGATGACTCCCCAGCCCCAACAACCAGGACACAGCCCGAGACTAAACCCCAGGCTCAGACTGAGGCCGCCCCACGCTCCCCAGACAAGCCCCAGAGCTCCTCCACTGAAGCCATACCAGAGAACCCCAGATCCCCCTCCCCCCAGAGAGCCAGAACCAGACCCAGCCCTGCTTCAACTCCAGCTTCTGGGTCAAAGAGAGTGGCCAGGAGGAGCAAAGTAGCAGGGGACTGTGACCAGCTTGGCCAGATCCTACGCATGCAGAAAGCCATGCTGAAACCTGCCCACAGCCAGGCCCAGGACCCAGCCAAATCAGAGCTCCTCTCTCCCTCACGAGTAGCAGTCACCCCTGGGCATCCCCATCCACAGTCACTAGTGAAACACTGTGTGTCCTCATTCCTGGAGAGCAGTGACAACCTGGACAGGGAGAGCTTTCTCGTTGCTCCCTCCGGACCTTCATCAACAGACAACCTGAATACTTCGCAACAAAAAAGTTGGTATTTGTAACAAGCTCTACCCCCTCCACCTTACGATAAAAACTACAAATCAATGTATAGCAACTGTTGTGAGGTTGTATTGTATTTTATAATTCAATGAATCTGTAATCTGAGTTTAATGGTGATTGTAGAGGAAGTGTAGGCCAACAGTATGTGTCACATTATAATACGTCCTCCCATCCAGGGCTGCTGTCAGAGGATCTGATGGTGAGTGCGGAGGATGAGCAGGACTATGAGGCTCCAGAGGAGGGGAACGTGCTCTACAAGCTCTACAGTCTGCAGGACGTGCTGCTCATGGTACGCAGCAGCGTCCCCCTGGCCCACAGCAGGAGGGTGGGAAGCGGCCCCGGCACCAGCACCAACAAGGTCAGCATGGCTATTGTTCTACTTCTGACTCACTCACTTCAACAATAGAGAAGCTATTTTAATTCCACTCCTCCAATACTTTACTTTGGTTTACTTATTCGCACAAATAGAGAGACAGTTTGTACACAGTTAAAAAAAAACATTATGTGCAGGAGGGGGGAAAAAGCCTTGTCGAGTAGCCCGCCCCGGGTCATAAATCACACAGATTCAGCAGTGTGGACAAACAAACAAACACACGATAAAATATAATGTAGACCCAAATTAAGTAAAATTAAATTAAATTAAAAAGTCAAGCTGGATTGGCTGAATATGTTCATCTTTTCAGTTTTGCTCTTTTTGCTCCTCCACCTTGGATGGGGAGCAACAGTTTTCTTTTTCCCTTTTACTACTAATCTCACCCCCAGACTTTGTTCTAATGTGCAATGTGAATCTGTTCCATGCTGATCACTGTGTGGCGTAAAACATTTGACCTACAGAATGTTCTGGTCCTCACAGATAGTCCCTGTCCATGTCCTGGCCAAGATGGAGTACCAGCTGTGTTATGGAGTGGAGTGTCTCACAAAGAATGAGGCTTGTCAGCTGTGGGCTGAGACACTGCTTCACTCCAGCACCGTCTCCTATATCGGTAAGACTTCTCCATGATAACAACCCACTCTCCTCTAATAAAGACAACCATGTTCCCATTGTTATTATGTGGGATTATGTTAGATTCCACCCTTTAGATAATCACAGACAGTGAGTCAAGTTATGACTCATTTTAAACCAAATGGCCTCAAAACAGTGCAATGCCTTTGTTGCCTGCCGGCACCTGAGAATGGCTGCAGATTAAATAGACTGAAGTTCTTAACTAAACGTCTTTAAGATAAATCAGTTCTTCTAAGCGACAGACATTTCCCTCGCGCTGGTGTGAATAGGCCAGAGCCTCCTCCCACAGTCCAACGGAATAGCCCTGAGATGACTCACTCCACCACAAGACTGTGTGTTTTGTTTACACCGTCGCCATAACTACAGCCATAATTGTTGGTTTGCCAAGGCTAACATAGAACAGGCCGTTTAGAGATCTGACCCAAATTATGTGTTCAGCATCAATGAGTCTGAAGGCTTGATGTCGTTATCTAGAGCTGAGAGGGCTGAAGTCGTTGTGTGTTATCTCTAGCTCTGGAATCTGGGAGGGAGGGACCCACCCTATCTTAGTTTTTTTGATCACCGAGGCCTGTGCTACAGCTCAGATTCATTGATCATTGCTTTCACAATGTAGCCTGATAGTACACTCTTAGCACACACACAGACGTGGTCATACTGTAGTCACCTTAAATACCACTGAGTAGGAGTTGGAATGTACGCTATGCTAACTTACTCTGCATTCCCTATAGCCTAGTGCCTTTTATGAGACATTCCATAGACGCCATGTGAGTACAGTACATGACAAGTTATCTCCCCCATCCAGCCCTAGGCTCTGATGTCTTATACTTCTATTAACTATTCCCCTTTGACGTAAACTACGCTTTTGGTGACAGGCTACATGTTTCTTACATATAATCTCCTCTCCCTATACAAAAAAAGGCCTACGTGTATCTGAAAGCTCTAAGTTGAATACTGCCCGGAGTGTTTCTCAATGACTGTTGTCACATTGTAGAAGATGATTTAGGTGTCGCATTGAATCTGATAGTTAGTTATGTTTCTATATTGGTCTTCATGCATGCTGAAAGAATGCAGGGATGGGTTGTCCATGTCTTCAGCTTCTGATAAAATTACGAGCGTCAAGAATGTATTTTTGTTGGCCCTGAAGCCTTGTTAGTTTTATATGGTTGACTATGGTTGATAGAGGAGCCAATGTAGTCAAACTATCCGATGTGTTTAGCCCTAACGTACGTGACCATCACCCCATATCCAAATGGCCCATCCCAGACTGATTTGAATGGGTCTGAGTTGTCCCCTTGTGTGATATAATTCAGTCATTACAGAGTGATAGGCTTCCAGTCAGAGTAAGGCTCTTAACTCGGTGATGCTCTATCCTGCCTGGTCCTGGAGAGCTGCAGTGTGTCCCAGGTTTCTGGTCCCAGCCTTGTGCTATATCACACCTAATTGAACACCTCATCAACTGATCTTCAAATTTGTATTAGCTGAATCAGGTGTGTGTCACTGCTAAGCTGGAACAGTAAGATGGGTACTGTGGCTCTCCAAGACCAGGAGTGAGGCTAAACAAGACAGAGCTGGATGTGCCCTCTGCACTGGAGAGAGATCCGAGGCTTAAGAGTGCGTAGAGGAGAACAGTGTTACAACCCCAAACAACACTGCATCACGTCTATCAGTTGTTCACATCAGAACAGCGGAATGTTTGTACGATAATAAACATGACGCGGAGAAGAACCTTTGGCTTTGTTTACGGCCGTGACGTCGTTAAAGACACGTCTGAAGGGTATCACCCACCGGACGACCTCATTCGGCAAGCCTCAACAAACATGTCCATTGTTACTCGTAATCAAAGACTTATTTTAACTTGTTAAAGTCATATGGCTTATCATATGGCATTAGCTAGCTACTATACATACAGGATGAACGAGGCCCTATCTAGAAAGAGGATGCCTTTAAGGAGCACATTCTTTATGTAACCATGAGAAGCAGAGGCAGGGGTGAGTGGGAGCTGCTCGTTGCTGCAGAAAGGGGAGAAGGGAGACGCCAACGTCGGCTCCTCGTCTCTGGAAATCTGTAATCATCTCTGGCTGCATTAGTAGTGGCCATGTAGGCGTTCTGACAGATTGAAGCTTTTGATGTAGAAGCTCATTATCTCTGTCCCCCCCTTCTCTTCTCTCTCTCTCTCTCCCTATCTCTATCTCTATCTCTCTATCTATCTATCTATCTCTGTATCTACATCTCTCCAGGTCACATCAATGCACACACATCAAAAGTAGCATTGCTACGGAAGCTACCAGCAGACTGGAAACAGAATGCATCCTGTGACTTCAAGTGAGTGTCCGACTCCTCAGGGCCAGTGCTGTATCTTAAAGCGAGCTATCTCAGCTAAGGTGCATCTGACCTAATCATCTATTTGCCAACGTCCCATCCTTGGTTGCGTCTGTTTCCCCATTGGTCCTTTTGATCGTCAGTATCAAAGTCAGTGATGTCGTCAAAGCTGTCCATAGATAAATGCTTGACTTAGTTCATGGCAAAGCTGTAATGTCATCTAATGTGGCAACTCTCTCCTCTCTGTACTATCTGCAGGCCATCCAAATCACTCAACATACTGCATCATTTGCTGAAAAAGATTACTGGGTGAGATGACTCTCATTGTTTTAGCCTGACTCTTCTGTGAATGATTCTACCCTCAGTCTAATACCTTCTTTCTAATAAGGTGCAATATGATACACTGTTTGGAATAGTAATCCAACTGTTCCAGGTGAGAGAGGGGATTTGCGTCGGCAGGCCTGAACACAGTGGTGTTCTTGCATCACTGCGTCTCTCATCCTGTCATTGAGCTCCAGGCCAGGACGTTCTGCCAGCCTGTGTTTGTGTTAGAGAGAGAGCAAGTTACACAATCTACAGCTCAATCTGGGCACAACGGATCTGTCACTTACTGGTTTTATAAGTCGACACTCGGCACTCACCGGCATTCCTCTGTGTTTTCTCTCTTTCTTTCCCTCCCTCTCTCTCTCTCTCTCTCTCTCTCTCTCTCTCTCTCTCTCTCTCACTCACTCACTGAGAGTGTTAGACATGTTACAGAGTGGGTCAGCATTACACGTTTCATCAGGTGGAATGTTGTTTTGAACTATGTTCAACTATGTGTGTGTGTGTGTGTGTGTGTGTGTGTGTGTGTGTGTGTGTGTGTGTGTGTGTGTGTGTGTGTGTGTGTGTGCACGTAGGCTAGAAGAGGGACGCTACATGTTACGCCACAAGGCAGGAGAGCCGTTTGTGACCATCTTTAAAGCAGCAGATGGGAACCTGAAGGCGAGCCGGTGGGCGTACGACCTGCAGCAGGTCCACGGCGCTGTGCCCCAGCCCCCCGCCCTCGGCCTGCTGCCCTGGGTGCCCGTCGACCCGGCTGTCGTCCTGCCCTTCCACCAGAAGTACGGTCGCGTTCCCTGCACCTTCCCCCCAAGAGACCTTCAGCACGCTCACAAGGTAAGGTGTTTTGAATAGAATGTCGTAAAAAAAACATTATTCAGCGTGTGAATTATGTGTCAGAGACGGTAGTTGTGGTGGTGTGCGCTTTTCAAACTGTAAATGATAGCGTTCAGGTGAAACTCACTCATGCCGTCATGGAATATGTAGTATGCGTGTCTAAAAGGTGAGTGATGTCTGGGAAGTCCACACCCTCTCCCTCCCACATAGTAGTGCAGACAGACGTACAGCCAAGGTAAATACTCCCCTCCACCCCTGACAGACCAGCTTCTGACATCCCACAATCCCCTGGTCTGAAACAAAGGACCCTGGCATGTTAATGGGCTCTTATCAGATAGGTACCACAGCCACTCATTTCCGCAACATCGTTTTCCAATACATCTAAGTCCAGAACTAAGAAGAGAGGGACAATGGAGAAAATAACTGGTGGTAGAAGTATTAACTCCTAGAATATCAACAGCAAAGGAGGGTAGCTATCATCATTGTGTAATCTGGAACATTCTTCAAAGAGTTGTCTGAAAACCCCAGAGGGACGCCTGCTGCTACAAGCCCTCCAGGGGAACACACCTCTTTGCTCTCTGTCATAAGCTCACTTTACCTCTCAGTATTGGCCAGGCCAGTGAAGCCTCAGATGGCCCCGGAGCGATACTGTGTTACAGTTATACAGTATTAGAGGGTATATGTCTGTATTACAGGGGTAGCCGTGCCAAGGTGGGATGGATAGTCAGTAAATCCCCTTGATATTACTACCAAGTTAGTTTTGACAATATCATCTAAAGTATGATTTGGTGCTCCACTCTTTATTCAAGAATCTAAATTCACTTCACATTTGTTCAACAGAGATGGTCTGGTTTTTGGGTGTTTTTTTTTATCTGGCATGTTCCGCAAATCTGTCGTGTGTGCACATTTGTACACACTCCCGTTCTCATATTTGGAGAATTGTGTTGTATGATGTAAGTGTGTTCAGATCTGTAGTATCAGAATGGTCCTGATGTCCCCTCTTCTCTGTCTCCTCACAGGCAGGAAGCAAGGGCCCAGGGAAGGCAGGGGCCGGGGAAGGCCAGGGGAAGGCGGGGCCAACACAGCCCAACTCCAACCAAGCAACCAATAAGAAGAAGAAGAACAAAGGCAAGCGTGCCAAGAGGCGTGAGAAGTGGATCCAAAAGCAGATTCAACGGGCCGTTGAAAAGCCCAGCCAATAGAAACACTTTATAGAAGCAAGGGGTTGAGCAATCAGGAGGAGAGGAAGATGATGAAGAGGAGCCAATCAGTTGAATGCTTTATCCTGTATCTCCTGAACAGCAGCACTGTCACCTGTATACTTGAATGTAAATACTAAAGCACTTGAGTTTGTTGCACTTATTGAGCTTGTGTTATTTGACATTTTAGCACTTTGTATTTCATACTTTTTTTCAATGATAAATGTCAATATTGAATAAAGATACCACCACTTTCTGAACTGTGAAGGAAACCCTGGCAATCTCATAATCTGTGATGATGCTAACACAAGATTTTGAAGTTAATTGGACAGGTGTAATGAATGTTAGTTAGAGACACAGAGGCCAATGAGAATGTTTGTTTGTTAACCATTTGAGTAAACTGTTGAGTAAAATGTCCAGAAAACCTTTTTTCATGTGAGGGGCATTGGCTGGCCTTGTCACAATCTCACTGAACATCTCCTGATAATCTTCATGTATGGTTAGTGTTCTGAAGGCTCATAGCTCCAGTGCAAGTGGCTTTTAATAGAATCCGTGGGACAACTTCAACAAACAGAGCTGATATTGTGCTCCTTATCATTGGAGAAACAGAAGAAGCTTCTGGCAATAGATGTTCACAGTCCTCCTGTTCATCATAATGACGTCATATTTCTCACCAGTGACAGTAAGATGCACATTCTAAAACGTTATATTAGTCTTCCCTTGAATAAGCCTGAATCTGAGCCCACGCAGGCACATGTAATGCATTCTCAAATTCTGCAACTGTTCTTTACCACATAATGGACCTCAAGCCACCTTGTATTACAGCAGCAGTGGCTCAAGCTAGGGCAAGCAGCCAAGCCTTCCAGTATGAGTGGGTGGAGACCAGGGGCAGGGTGGAGCTGTGGTCAGGGGCAGGGTGGAGCTGTGGTCAGGGGTGGGCTGCTGTACGTGTGTGGGAGTGTGGAAGAGGAGGGGCTCTGAGGCAGGGGAGGAGATAAGGGTGGAGTTTTGAAGGCCATAGCTACGCCCTGTGGTATTTAACCACCACACCCATCTTAGTCCTCCTAGCCGGCGCTATTCTGTGCATCATCTCAGCCTTATTCAATCAGGTAAGCTGCCAATGTCCTTGTGGTTCATTTCAATATCTTTGCCTAAGAAATTACTACAGCCAGAGACTGAAACGTTTGTTGTGACCATAAAACTATGGCTGTGTGAGTTTGAGAGGGGGGAATAAAGGTATTTAAGGTTCACAGACTGGTCATTCATTGTGTACAACCACTTTTTCTTGCATGTTTCATAGAAGTTACAGTAACAGGAACAGAATGTAGTTTGTTTCCTCTGTATGAGCAGACCTACGGTAAAGACAGTGATTCACTTCACTTCCCTCACAGAGCTCTCTCTCCAATGCTACTGTTCCAGGGTGTGCCTGTCCAGGCTTTCAGTTAGGAAGTTTGCCAAACTACTTATCTCATATCCTTCTCCCCTGTAATCATTACAAATAATGTTTAATAAAAGAGTAAATACGTATAGATTATATCTGGACTTTTTGGACTGTCCATTTTGTTGATTACTTATATGATTCTACTAGATACACTAAGGGGGAGTACTTAAGAATGTAATATCTTACCCATAGCAAACATTTGCATGACCTTTGCATGGTCAGACAATTGCACAAAAACTCCCTGTGATAGGGTGACCATAAGCTTCAACACAACATGGTTCCCAAAGTTCTAGTCTCAGGTGGCACACACCCAAGTTGCTAAAATGGTACGATGACCACAGTGGGGTTTTTTTCCCCTTTTGCAGAAAAGTCAAGATGGCACTCGTATCTGAGTTCCTTGGCCAACTTTCCATGAATATCGGAGCGGTAAGTACTGTTGTAGATGTTTATCCTCAGACAAACTGATCAGTTAAACAGTAAATGTAAATGTGACACCTCACAATAGTCGATTGGATTACACATACACACTGAATGATTTCCCACAGAATTAAGACCTTCTCCTAATGATAATGCTGTTTTTTTTTGTGTTTTTTTTTAAATTCCCAGTGTGAACCCAAGCACCCCACTGTAGTTCCTGCAGCTGATTTTGACCCTGACAAAGATGCTGCCAGAATAGAGACAGCTATCAAGACAAAGGGTAAGAGAGGTCTAAGATCCCAAATAAGTTTGTGAACAACGGGACTTCCGGTCAGCGCGAGTATGGTGTAGACGCGTATTCTCGTTTGTCCCACCGACTTTATAAAATCTTAGACTTTAGCCCCCCTTTTACACATCTTTATCACGAAAAAACGAGTAAAGACAACTCCTAATCACGGACCACATTAGAGGATGACTTCAAAAGCTACCAGAAGTACTAAAAAGGACGAAACCTCTACTAAAGATATCGCCGCAGCTAGCCACGTGGATATGGAAGCCATAGCCGCCATGCTACGAGAACACAGAACAGCCCTTTCGACTGACTTCAAGACTGCCTTCTCAATACTTGAGGCAAAACTGGACTCAATGCAATCCAAAGTAGACGACCAGGATAGACGAGTGCTATCTCTTGAGACCAATGCCAACTCAGTCAGCGATAGCATCAGTGCCCTTGAAACCAACTGCGCAGCACTAGCCGACGCCAATGCAAAATTACAAGCTAAACTGCTAGATCTGGAAAGCCGCAGCAGGCGCAACAATATACGCATCATAGGCTTACCGGAGTCAGTAGAGGGCACCCATCCCACCGAATTCTTTACCGGGCTCTTGGTGGAGGTACTCGGGGACCAAATCCTAGATTCACCGCCGGAATTAGACCGGGCCCATCGATCCCTTGCAGCCAAACCAACAGCAGGAGCGAAGCCTCGGTCCGTCGTCATCTGCTTCCACAGGTTCCAGACCCGCGACCTCGTCATTCGTGAATCCCGCAAAATGAGAGGCAAACTCCAGTACCGCGGCAACCCAATCCACATCTTTGAGGACTACAGTCCAGACGTGTTGAACCAGCGAGCTGAATATCGAGAAGTCATGAAGGAACTGTACAACCTGGGCCTCAGACCAGCTCTACACTACCCAGCCAAGCTGTTTGTCACACCTAAGGACGGCGGCAAGAAGAAACGGCTCTTCTCCGTCAAGGAAGCACAGGAGTTTGCGTCTTCAAATCACACTCCGTAACACCGACCGCTCTGATACAGGTTACAGCACTGAACAGTCTACCTCGACTGAAGAGATCTACGTAGCCCTTGGGCGCTGTAGCCTACTCGGGGCCCGTCAACATGCCGTGAGTTGGATATTCAGCTGTGGAGCAGATTAGCTCTGTAGGCTAGGCAGCTAACCGTCTATCCTAAACGGATCATTTGTATTTTTGTTCTGTTCTTCCGTATGTTCTATTAATTAAGTGGCTACGTTCTGTGAGTATAAGTCGTTCTGTGAGTATAAGTCGTTCTGTGAGTATAAGTCGTTCTGTGATAATAAGTCGTTCTGTGAGTATAAGTCGTTCTGTGAGTATAAGACGCCACCATAGCCTTATATGCAATTGTCATTAACTTGCTCAAACGAACTTGTAGGCACCTTAACCTGTTGGATGGCAATACTCATTATATTTTCTGTGTTGTATATTACAAAATGTTCACCTTGTATATTACATTCCTCAAAAGGTTAGCCCGTATATAGCCTATGTTCTCATTTTCCCCTCAGGATTTCATTATTACCTTGCACAAACGAACTCGTAGGCACTTTGGCCTGTTTGATGGCAATACTCGTTATATATTTGTGTTGTATATTTATAATGTTTATATATATATGTATGTAAGTTAAGGGGCATTCTCTTTAGTTCGGTGGGCCGTGAGTTTTAGACAAGGAGCCCAAGAGATGCTTTCCAGTACAAGGAGCTGCCCTTCTGGTAGTCTCCAGGCTAGGGACGGGTGGGGGGTGGGTTTATTGTTTATGTTTATTATTTTTCTTTTGCCAGCTTATTCTAGTTTTCTCCGCGACAACAATTATCTACCCTGCTTTACAAACATAGACAATGACACAGAACACTAATTCAACTCAAGTGCAAAGAGGAGGTTACAAGTTTGTGAGCTGGAACGTAAGAGGATTGGGTCACGTCATGAAGAGGGCCAAAGTATTTGCTCACCTGAAATCTTTATCGGTGGACATAATGTTTCTACAAGAAACACACATAAAGCACGTCGCTAAGGGGAGACTCAAGGTTAGTTGGGTTGACCAATTATATCAATCGACCTTTAGCGCTAAGGCGCGAGGGGTGGCAATCTTGATCAGGAAAAATGTTCCCTTCGTTCACAATTCCACAATGAGCGATCCAAATGGTAGATTCCTCATAGTAGCTGGCGTTTTAAACTCTGTCCCTATAACATTAGTGAACCTGTATGCCCCCAATTTCGATGACCCATCATTCTTTCAAAAGGTCTTCAATGCGATCCCCAACATCGCAGAGACTAACATTCTAATTGGGGGTGACTTTAACTGCGTCTTGGACCCTCTGTTAGATAAGCAGTCGTCAAAATCTCTCCAGCAATCCAACTCCAGTATCCGTCTCAATACGTTGATAAATAACCTCAATCTAGTTGATATATGGAGACTTACACACCCCACAGTTAGAGATTTCTCCTTTTATTCTCCAGTCCATAAGTCTTACTCGCGCATTGATTACTTCCTGCTAGACTCCAAACTGCTATCATCTGTCAAAGCTGTATCCTATCATCCCATTATCATATCTGATCACTCAATACTTTCCATGGAACTGAATATTGGGGAGCCCAGAGCTGGAGGCCGCCAATGGCGCTTTGATCCTACACTTCTACTCGATGAGGAGTTCACTAGGTTCTTGCAAGAACAGATCTCCCTCTTTATCTCGGAGAATGACACCGGAGATGTTAATGACTCCATATTATGGGAATCCCTAAAGGCGGTGATCAGAGGTCACATAATAGCATTTGCCTCTAATAAAAGGAAAAGGGAGAACAGTAGATTGAAAGATATAGAACGAGACCTTTCTACTCAGGAACATCTGTTTAAGAACCATCCAGATGATGCTACTCTTGAGTCAATCACCAACCTAAAACATGAACACAATACCATCTTGTCACAAAGAGTAGCCGCACTGCTTGCTAGGACGCAACAAAAATACTTTGAGTTGGGTGACAAACCCCATAGTTTACTTGCAAGGCAGCTGAGACACACACAAGCCACTCGTGCTATCCATAAAATAAGGGACAGAAAAGGTAAACCTATAACAGACCCGGCTGAGTTAAACAAATGTTTCGCACAATTCTATGAGGAGCTATATCAATCCAAATGTAAAACAACGGACCCCCACCTAGTGAACCAATTCTTGATCAACAGCCAACTCCCCACACTCGACGAAGAAGCAGCAAAGACATTGGACTCCGATATAACATTGGATGAGATTAAAACAGCTATCTCTCAATTTCCTAATAACAAAGCCCCTGGCCCTGACGGGTTCATCATTGAATTCTACAAAAAATACCTACCAAGCCTGGCCCCATTACTTTTACGAATGTTCATACATTCAAAAGAAACCTCTGTGCTACCCAATACACTATACATGGCAAACATTGCTCTGATCCTAAAGAAAGACAGAGATCCACTGGAAATGTCATCCTACCGTCCTATATCACTTCTCCAAATGGAGACTAAAGTGTTGAGCAAAGTGCTAGCAAATAGATTATGCAAATACATAGCCAAATTAATACATCCTGACCAAACTGGTTTTGTCCCGGGCCGACACATATATTTCAACTTACGCCGACTCTTCAACATCATGTATCATAACCACACAGACGAGGCCATAGTAATAGCCTTGGATGCCGAAAAAGCTTTCGATTACATAGAATGGAAATACATGTTGTCCACCTTAAAACACTTTGGTTTTGGTAAAGGGTTTATTAACTGGATTGAAATCATATATGCTCATCCTCAAGCATCAATTATTACTAATTGTGAGGTTTCGCAACCCTTCCATCTTCAGAGAGGCGTGCGCCAAGGGTGCTCCTGTTCACCTTATCTCTTCAACCTAGCCATTGAGGTTCTAGCCAGTCAAATTAGAGCGAATCAGGAGATTGCCCCAATTCGCATCCACAACACAGTTAACAGTCTGTCTCTATTCGCTGACGACATCACATTATTTCTGTCGCACCCTAAAACATCCGTCCCACCATTATTACGTTTAATAGACACTTTTGGAAGCTTTTCTGGATACAAGATAAACTGGGAGAAGAGCGAACTGATGCCCATATCAGACAAAATAGACCTAGGTTTCCTACAAACCACTCCCTTTAAATTGTCAATGGACCAATTCAAAACTTTAGGTATAATCGCCACACGTGAACACGGGAAACTCCTGAAAAGTAACTGGGAACCCAAGATGCATCAGCTAAAGCAGAATATTGAATTTTGGAATACATTACCTATCTCACTGGTTGGCCGCATTAATGCCATAAAATTGGTTGCCCTCCCACGTTTCTTATACATTTTTCAATCCATCCCTGTATTTATCCCCCTCTCCTATTTTAAGAAGTTGGACTCCATCTTATCATCTTTTATTTGGAACAACAAAACGGCCAGAATATCTAAAAAACATCTATGTAAATCCAAAACAGAAGGTGGCTTCGGTTTACCGCAATTTAAATTGTACTACTGGGCAGCCAATCTGAATGCACTTTCCTACTGGCGCAGCTGCCTGCCGACAGTCCACACTCATGAGAGCAGACCCTCGTGGCTCCAACTTGAACTAGCCACATGCAATCGTACTTCCCTCCCTGCAATACTCAATAACCCAGTCAGGACAAAGATCCCAACCTACATAAACAACCCTATCATTCTTCACTCCTTAAAGATATGGAAACAAATCCAATCTTTCCTTAAACTCCCTAAGGTCTACTTGGACAGCCCAATCTGCCACAACCATGCCTTTCCCCCTGCACTGGCTGACCCAATCTTTTCCATCTGGAAGGACAGAAATATTGCCACAATAAGGGACATGTATGTTGATGGGTACCTTGCTTCTTTCCAACAACTGCAACAGACTTACGCTCTCCCGACATCACACTTCTTTAGATACCTACAGGTTAGGAATTTTATTAGGATCCATCTACCACACTTTGAACAAATGCCCAAACATAACACACTAGACAGCATCCTTCGACATACACCAGGCATCAAAGGTTCAGTCTCTTTTCTGTATGACACTCTGCAGGCGAACGTAGTGATCTCCAATGTTAAACTGAAAGCCGACTGGGAACAGGAACTCGCTATTGAAATAACTGAGGAAGTCTGGGAGGCAATACTCGAGAGAATACATCATAGCTCTATAAATGCAAGACACTCCCTAATACAATTCAAGGTAGTTCACAGACTCCATTATTCAAAGTCAAGGCTACACTCCATCTATCCCAATGTCTCCCCCTTGTGCGACAAATGCAAACAAGGGACTGGAACTCTCACCCACCAGCTCTGGTCCTGCCCAAAACTAAATTCCTATTGGACCCTTATATTTGACTACATAGCAAAGGCATTCAATAAATCTATCAATCCTGACCCTCTACTTGCTATCTTTGGATCAGTGGTAGTTAACACATCCATCAACAGACATGAGAAGCAAGCCATCTCTCTCTGTACACTGTTGGCCAAACGCCTTATCTTACAACAGTGGAAGTCAGAGACTAGCCCACTATTCCGGCAGTGGCTTAGGGAGCTGGGGAACGTGCTCCATATGGAGAGGCTCCGCTATAAACTCACCAGCAGAGATTCCATCTTCCTGAAAACATGGCAACCCCTACTAGACAAATGGGCAGCCGCCTGTGATAAGGATCCTCCGTAGCCTCTCATCCGAAACACTTGAATGCATACACAACACGATTACATTTTAGTTATCACAATATACTGTTGTACACTCTGTAGGCCGTTAACGTTGCCATCATAATTTATATTATTAGCCGGTGCTAACTCAATGAATACCTCTGTTCCTTTTATTTCACTCTCAATTTCACTTTCAACTTCCTCTTGCTACTTTCGTTTTTATTGTTATTATATTACTATGCTTTCATATTTGCGGTGTACATCTGTGTATAAGAGTGTGTGCGTGTATTATGTGTGTATGTGTATGTATGTAAGTGTGTGTATGTATGTACATATATACGTACTACTCTTCTTTTACCTGAATCTTGTCTAGTACACTAAGCTTACTTGTCATGTTTTAGTTTCTACTTTTATGCTGGCTTTTATTTATTTATTTTATTATTATTATTATTATTATTATTATTTTTATCTATATATTTTTTTTTTTTTCTTGTGGGTGGGGGGGAGGGGGGGGCCTTGGGGCCCTGTGTTGTTTTTGTTGTTGTTGTTAAAATTTAGAAAACCTGAAGGAGGACCAGTGTATCTTAATCCTGTACAACCCCTATGTTTCCTTCAATAAATATATATATAAAAAAAAAAAAAAGTTTGTGAACAACATGTAGTTGCAGTTCGTACCACTGTGTAACTGAAACGTGGCTAGTGAAAGACAGAGTTTGGTGGTTCAACTATGTGAAAGCTGGCTTGGTAAAAGGCAGGCAGTGGTATTTGTGAGTCAGCTTCCTGGCTCCAAACCCTCAGACTGTAATGGGAACATTCCCAAGGCAACGCCTCACAGCTGGCAGCAGTCTTTGCCCCTACCAAATCAAACTGCCCTGCTCCAAACTGCCCTGCTTTTTTATTATGACTCATTTGTTAGCAATCAACTGATGTCTGTTAAATGTAACTTCATCTCAGGGGTGGAAGAACAGACCATCATTGATATCCTGACCAAGCGGACCTACTCCCAGAGGAGAGAGATTGCCTTTGCATATGAAAGGAGAGCCAAAAAGGTAAGACGGGGTCAACTATCCACACCAGTGATCAATGATGGTCTGACCACTGTGTGAATCCCAAAAGAGGAACCTGTGAAAAACCTGTTACAGTACCTACCTGGTAATGCTCTGATCTTCTCAGGACATGATCGTGGCCCTGAAGGGGGCGCTTTCTGGCACATTGGAGTCATTGATCCTGGGACTGATGAAGAGCACTGCGCAGTATGACGCCTCAGAGATTAAAGGCTCTATTAAGGTAAAGAATAAAACCCTTAGATGCCCATACAGGTCCTCTGATTCAACATGATGCACTGGTCAATAGGGGACTGCTGCCCTCTCCTGGTGGCATATCATGAGTGCAATTCAGATTAACATGGGCCACTAAATTAGCAGTAAAATCACTTCTTCTTCTTCTTCTTCTTCTTCTTCTTCTTCTTCTTCTTCTTCTTCTTCTTCTTCTTCTTCTTCTTCTTCTTCTTCTTCTTCTTCTTCTTCTTCTTCTTCTTCTTCTTCTTCTTCTTCTTCTTCTTCTTCTTCTTCTTCTTCTTCTTCTTCTTCTTCTTCTTCTTCTTCTTCTTCTTCTTCTTCTTCTTCTTCTTCTTCTTCTTCTTCTTCTTCTTCTTCTTCTTCTTCTTCTTCTTCTTCTTCTTCTTCTTCTTCTTCTTCTTCTTCTTCTTCTTCTTCTTCTTCTTCTTCTTCTTCTTCTTCTTCTTCTTCTTCTTCTTCTTCTTCTTCTTCTTCTTCTTCTTCTTCTTCTTCTTCTTCTTCTTCTTCTTCTTCTTCTTCTTCTTCTTCTTCTTCTTCTTCTTCTTCTTCTTCTTCTTCTTCTTCTTCTTCTTCAAACATTACAATACTAGAGTTACAGAAGCAATGTTCATTTTAAATGTACAATATGAAATATGACACTTTCTGAATATGAATAGTAGTGGTGTTTCTGCCACAATGTCCATTCATGTCACTGTAAAAGGAGGTAGGATGTAACCCTTGTTGTCTCTTTGCAGGGTTTGGGAACAGATGAGGAGACCCTGATTGAAATTCTATGCTCTCGCAGCAACCAAGAGCTGGTGGAGATCAAGACAGTCTACAAGGACTGTAAGTCTGAGTCATGCCTTCACCTGTCATCTGAGACAACACTGTGCTTGTAGCACTATTGAAATGGGGGGATGGAATTCTCATGGAGCACAACACATATGATTCCTGTTCTCCTCTGCAGTGTTCAAGAAGGATCTGGAGAAGGATGTGGCTGGGGACACCTCTGGGGACTTTGCTAAGCTGCTGCTGGCCCTGGTGCAGGTGAGACCAGTTCCCTGTGTGGTAGCTTAAGATGACACATGTGCCACTAATTGTCTTTGTCTTTGGCATTAGATGTGGTTGTACACAGCATTACATCATTCCTGGTGATTAAACACTACTCAATAATGCCAATGGTTCTGATTCAATTGTTAATTTCTTGACAGGCGAAGAGGGCCGACCCATCCGCTGTGGTAGACTATGAGAAGATTGATGAAGATGCTAGAGTAAGTACAGTGCCATAAAGGTGTGTCTGTCTTTTTTGTCTACCTTTTTTTCTCAATATCTGCAAGATGTAATAAACACTACTGGGACCATTATAAGTAGGGCACTGTGCATGTATGTTCACCGTGTCTCCTCTCTGTAGGCCCTGTACGACGCTGGAGTCAAGAGGAAAGGGACTGATGTAGCAACGTGGATCTCCATCATGTCAGAGAGAAGTGTCCCCCATCTACAGAAAGGTACTACGATCTCATATCTTAATTTCCCAAGACATGCACAGTATCTCTCTGTCTGTCTGCACTAAAAAAAAAAGCTAAGGGAGCAAAACCTCATCATAGTCTGTCTGCCTATATTGCGAACCAAAAAAATGACTTACATTTCATGACATCATCAATTTGCTATAGTGATTATACCTCAGTGGGTGATTAACAGACCCTTTCCTTTGCTAGTGTTTGACAGATACAAGAGCTACAGCCCCTATGACATGCAGGAGAGCATCCGCAAGGAGGTGAAAGGAGACACAGAGGCATCCTTCCTCACCCTGGGTACATGGACCTTTCATTACTGACTCATTATTTCTTCTCCAAGAGGAAAGGCACCTCCAGTCAATTGAGCGTGAATTGATTCTCATCGACTGAGCATGAATGCATGATGAGTTCTGAGAGCAATGATCAGTCTAGTGCTCCATAACTCTTTGTGAATCACCTCCTTAGTTACAAGAGGAAATGTAGCAGGTTATTCAAAAGTATCTCTTTCTCTCTCTCTCTCTCTCTGTCTCTCTCTCCTCCAGTTCAGTGCTTTGAAAACAAACAGCTGTACTTTGCCAACAGACTGAAGGAGGCCATGAAGGTAATTATATTTCTTGTTCTCTGTGTTTTTGTGTGAAATCGGGGACCATTATTTCAGGGAACAGATGTAGAAACTGCATCTACTTGTGAAAGTACAACATTTCTCCCAGGAATACAGAGCCTGATGTTGGCAAACGGCTTACACCAGGATTGCATCATTTAGAACTATGTGAAGCTTGGAGTGCTTACTGTGCGTCTTGTGTTCTTTCTGCTCAGAGCAAAGGGGCGAAGGAGAAGGTGGTGACCAGAATCATGGTGTCACGCTGCGAGGTGGACCTCATGAAGATCCGCACAGAGTTCAAGAAACAGACCGGCAAATCTCTGTACCAGACCATCGCTGTAAGTGCTCCACCAATAGAGCCTACCAGGGAAGGCTGGTGGAGGTAGAACATCAAACATACACCATTCATTATTCCGTCCCATACATTACAATGTGCCCGTCCTCTGATTTCTACCTCCATCAGCCTCTCCCGGAGCCTACCACCTACTCACTTATGTCATCGTGTCTAATGGTCCTGTCATGCAGCCTCCCTGACTGTTGTTTGTCTGTCTCCCTCTCTCCAGGAGCACACCAAGGGAGACTACCAGAAGGCTCTACTGGGTCTGTGTGGGGGAGATGACTAGATATGACCTGGCTCCTCACTCCCTAGAGGCCTGTGTGGTGCCCATTGTCCACAGCTGGAAGGGTTGATCACTGGGAGCTAGTGGACCATAAACCTACGTACCTTACTGTACTGCACTGCACAGCAACTTTAGAGCCAGGGCCTTGTTCAAACTGTCAATTTGGACATTATTATTTGGACAATATCCTTCACGAAATGTCATCATTCTAGCTTTTCAACAGATGAAGATGATGGAAGCACTGCTTACCTTTGTAACAAAACCAACTAGTAATAAAGTTACCTTTTAAATCATTCATCATTTTACTTTTTAATTTCGCCTTGTGACCCATTTACAAAAGGCTTTGAGGAAAGGCAGTCTGTGTCCTCATATGCAGTTGATCTCGCTGTCCACTAGAGGACGCTAGAGTAGTATAAGATGCTACTCTCCGTTTTATGGCCTGAGACGATCTGATGCCTGCTGAGGCTTTGCTTTGATGTTGTTCTTTTTTTTCTTTTTTAATAAAATGAAATATTTTATCATAAGATACATTTCCTCATCTTATTCCCTAATTATTACAGGGAAAAGTTTCAACTAGGGAGGAGATAAAAAGTCATAATCCAGATTTAGGCTGAATATAGACGACTTGCACAGAGAACCAAAGGTAGTTTAGTTTGAGCGAGTATACTCAATGAATACTTGGCTAACCATGAAGAGTTTATCTAATTGCTTCTGAATTAAAACTTACTGTCAAAATAACCAGAAAGTTGGTAAGAGGACCATTCCCATGCATGAATTAGATAGCCTTTCATACAGGATATAAATAAGCTTCCCTCTATTTCCACTGAAGAGGCTTTATTCATTAGTGTGTTTTGCTGTGTTTGTTTGGCGCTAATATTTTAATTAAAAATGTTAATTTAACCTCCAGCAAAGATGATTTGCATACTACTAAACAAGCTTCTATACCGTCTGTTTCTTCTGGTTAGTTTGTGGTCTCTCAGGATGAAAGATCCGCCACAGTGTTGACAAGGCATTTCTACAAGAGTACAAGCAGCAAAAACGGCCCCAAAAGACAAGCTCTGTACTGGAGAGACTGATGAGAAGCTCTAATAACCACACACTGTAGACAGAGACAGGTAAACAACCGCCCTCCAACGTCTCGGTCGATCACTGTCCATCGTCTATTCATCCCTCCATTAGGATATGTGTAAGAACTTCTGATGTAAAGTCTTTTTACTCTAATAACAGGACAACACTTGATTCTAGATATTATTGATAAGTCATCATGAAATCGCTCACATACAGACAAAGGGGCTTAACATCAGAATTGTTGTCATTGGAGACTAGCAGCTTGTATCATTATTGAAATGCTCTTCTTTCAAAAGATGTGCAATAGTGCCCGTGTCATTTCTATTCTCACACGCGCTGGTCTTATTTGATGGGTGGCTGAGGAGACATTCCTTCAAAGCGGTGTACGCCTTTGGATTTATGGTCATTTTGTAATAATATTGATGAGAACATTACCCCTTTGTGATGTTTTATGTTTATTGCCGATAAAATAAAAAATATAGTGTAAAGTAAGGTAAAACAGTATTTTGCAAAGCAAGGGGTGAGATTTATGTGTAGATACGGTGACAGATTAATTTCTGCATCATAAAGAGGAGAGTACCTCCCATATTTCTCCCTTTTTATGTGGATGTACAACATGCTGTTCTGTTGAAGGCCAGCCCATGGGGACCTCCACCAAACCCAAGGGGACCGCTCTCCTCAATTGAAACGATGCAATTTACTGTCCCAAACACGGGCACTTCATCATTCAGAGAGGGACTTTAACCCCATGAATGTCAAACACAGGGCATGCAGCGAGGGAGAGTGGAGATGGGCCATTAACATAACGAGTCAAGTCAAATGACTAGCCCTCTGAAACGCACTCGAAATATTCTAATGTGATAACATCTACATAACATCTGACAGCGAGATGGATCTCCAAAATAATCTATGCTTTGATAATCTTTAGATAAAGCAATCACAGCACTGTCATCACAGGAGGAGAATTTGCCTCTGTTTTTTGTTTTTTTGTTGCTTTGACAACGTCGTTACCTAGAGACGTGGAGGCACCTCACCTCAGGTCAGGTCCCGTTCACATGTGTTTTAACCCAGACCAGGGTGTGGCTCGGTTCAAAGGTGGAGAGAGAGGAAGTGAGAGAGAGAGAGCCCACATTCCTCCCACTACTTTGTCCCAGTTAGGGAGAGAGCTTCATGTGCAGCAGCCCCTCTCCCCCCTCCACAGGGGCCAGGCGGAGGCACAGCGAGAGGCACCAGGATTAAAATTTGAGAGTGCAGCTGTTGGGCTGCTGCCCGCCCGCCAGCCAGACACAGCTACTGTACACTGGGAAGGTATTACTTAGCACTACTCATTTATTTATCTCTCCTTTATTGAACAGAGCAACAACACCGAGAATTGACAGCTTTCCCCATGTTTCCTCCTCTGCCC